>NC_045544.1:129177058-129261237 GCF_009769535.1 Thamnophis elegans | reverse complement strand
TTTGTATACGGATGTACAAATTGGATTACCTGATTCAATTCTCATGTTTACTGTTAAGGAATGGTAGGAGGAGGGGATATGTGGGCATGAGTGTGTGTGTGTGTGTGTTTCCCTTGATCAAAAGGTGGCATTATCTAGCTTGCTTTCATTCCAGGGTGCCACCTTTTTTGAGCTGCAAAAATCTAGATGACCATGAGGGCAGTAAAGAAATGTAGAAAAACTATCTGTTACCATCTAGTGGTCAATTAGATTTTTGCAATCCAAATCTTTAGATTCTATCTATCAACCCAGAAAGAGAAGAACCAAGGTTGAAAAATGAGTATAGTCTACATCAGTCGAATTTAAAGGTAAAGGTGCACCACCGCTCCGCTCCTACCCTGAAAATAAGACCTCCCCTGATAATAAGCCCAATCGGGATTTTGAGTGCATGTGCTAAAATAAGCCCTCCCCTGAAAATAATCCCACCCCAAAATATTGCAACACAGCAGCAACCCTGCTTGCCACCTCCTGCACCTCAAAAATAATAAGACCTCCCTGAAAATAAGGCCAAGTGCTTATTTCGGGGGTAAAAAGAAAATAAGACCCTGTCTTATTTTCGGGGAGACACAGTAGAAGAATGAAATACTTTGAGAAATATTTAAAAAGGCAGAATATTATATTTCCCCTAAGAGAAATAGAAATCTTAAGGGAGACTGAAACTCAGAGCCACAGTTCCCTGCCCCCAAGCAGATACTAAGCTGAGGCCAGCTTTTAGAAATGCAGATTTGGTAATCCATTCAAGATATTTTGAACAAAGGCAGAACTAGGCAGAATGGTAGGATCAGCCCCCACTCAAGATCCAAACCAAGAAAGCCACTGAGACACAATAGGATTGGCCCAACATCCTTTCAGGATACAAATCTCCTCATTACATCATCTCAGAGAGTACAGCAACAGCAGCAACAGCAGTTAGACTTATATACCGCTTCATAGGGCTTTCAGCCCTCTCTAAGCGGTTACAGAGTCAGCATATCGCCCCCACAGTCTGGGTCCTCATTTCACCCACCTCGGAAGGATGGAAGGCTGAGTCAACCTTGAGCCGGTGAGATTAGAACCGCTGAACTGCAGATAACAGTCAGCTGAAGTGGCCTGCACCCTAACCACTGCGCCACCTCGGCTTCAATCAAACTGAATTCAGACAACCTAAAAAGTTAGCTATATGACTCCTGCATAGCCCCCTGGGAATCTGACAACCAATAGAACACATTTCTTGCACAGGAACAGGAAGCTCAAGGGCAAGGCCCAAGAGAGGGTATAAATATCGCTCTCTCTCAAATCCATGTGGTCAGCTGCCCAGGACCCAAAACCCATGTCGTCCTGTCCATCGAGAAACCATCTTTCCAAACAGCCTCCATGTTTCCAGCGTCCTCTCCACTTGGAACTGAACCAGATGGATATTTCCTCCAACACACCTTTGAGACAACTATGACCTGGATAACTGGGAATCTTCACACACTGCTAACCCTACTCCTTCGGCTGTAACAATCTTGATAACCCCTAAAAGGCAACAAAAAATTACTTTAAGGGAGAAAAATTATTCTTACTGGTGACATTCTAAAAATATGGAATTTGACATTTTATGAAGAATGGTGGAGCCTAAGGATTGGCTGAGAGAATCACCCCATAAAAGTAAAAAGAAAACACTCCAAATGTCAAACAGTGGCTTCAAGAGGCTCTTTAATGATGTTTGAAATGTCCTTATGTTGTAGAAGTGAAAAGATTTAGCAGGATGTTTCCTGAGGGTCCAAATTTAATAGCATGTTAAGAGATTGGGCTAGTTGGATAATAAAATTACACAGGACTTTTAAAGATTTCCTCCTTTTTAAAGTTTTAAAATTTTGATTTGATCACATCGCTTTGTTTTTAATTGTACCAGCCCCAATGTACCAGTCTCATCTTTGCTATCCTTCCCCAATTGTAATAAGGGAACAAATGGGAATAAATAAATGGGAATAAAGGAATAAATGGGAATAAGGGAATAAATGGGGAACTCATCAAATTTGCAGATGACACCAAGCTGGCAGGAATAGCCAACACTCCAGAAGATAGGCCAAAGATACAGAAGGATCTTGACAAACTTGAACATTGGGCACTATCTAACAAAATGAAATTCAATGGTGAAGAAAGTAAGTTCTACATTTAGGCAAGAAAAACAAAATGCACAGGAACAAGTATATGTGGTAACTTGCTCAATAGTAGTAACTGTGAGAGGGATCTTGAATCGTAGTGGACAACCATTTAAATATGAGCCAGCCATCTGCAGCAGCTACCAAAAAAAGCCAGCAGAGTTCTAGGCTGCATTAACAGAGGGATAGAATCAGATCGTGTGAAGTGTTAATACCACCTTATAATGCCTTGATAAGGCCACACTTGGAATACTGCATTCGGTTTTGGTCGCCACGATGTAGAAAAGATGTGGAGACTCTAGAAAGACTGCAGAGAAGAACAACAAAGATGATCAGGGGATTGGAGACTAAAACATATGAAGAACGGTTGCAGGAACTGAGTATGACTAGTTTAAGGAAAAAGAAGGACAAGGGGAGGCAGGATAGCAGTCTTCCAATATCCCAGGGGCTACCACAAAGAAGAGGGAGTCAAGATATTTTCCAAGGCACTTGAGGGCAGGGACAAGAAGCAATGGGTGGAAACTAATCAAGGAGAGAAGAGCAACTTAGAGGCTGATGGTAGAAATTTCCTGACTGTTAGAACAATGGAACAGTGGAACAGAAGTTGCCTCCAGAAGTTGTGAATTCCCCAACAGTAGAAGTCTTTAAGAAGATGTTGATAGATAGTAGAAATACACCGAAGGGAGGAGAAGAGGGATAGAAGAAAGAGGGGTAGAGAGGGTGGGAGAGAGGATTGGAGGGAGGGTGAGAAGGAAGGGAGGGAGTGTACCGGGAGAGAAGTGGTAGAGGGGGAGGGGAAGTAGGGGAAGTAGGGTAGAGGGGAATGATGGAGGGAAGATGGAAAGTTGGAGGGGGTGTAACAAAGGGTGTATGGAGGGTCGAAGAGGTACATTGGGTTTCTATTTTTGGGGGTATTGTTGACAAGAGGAATGGCTGTGTTTATTGTTTAATGTTATATGGCCCCAGTTGTGCACAGTATATATGTGACTGTACGAAAATGAAAATGGAAAATAAAAACATTTACATAGAAAAGAATGTTGGATAGCCATTTGTCTGAAACGGTATAGGGTTTCCTAGCTAGGCAGGGGGTTGGACTAGAAGACCTCCAGGGTCCCTTCCAACTCTGCTATTGTATATGCAGGCTGAAGGTTGTATAAGTAAAGAACACTGTAAAAACAGCAGAGAAATATTCTTTGCTCCCATTTTGATGGAGAGAAACTGGTGAGGGTTTTTTTTTTTTTTTTTTTTTTTGCGTGCCAAACCAGTAGTAATGCCGGCAGGAAATGACCCCTGATCTGTTATCACTTAAATGTTTGCCAAACAAAAAAATAAATAAATAAAGATGGGTGGCGATATAAACTGTTTAAATGAATTCAGTGAATAAATGAATTCAATGGACTTCCTGGGAGGAGCCTACTGGTGGGGGCAGCAAAAAATCAGCTGCCTCCGAATTCCTGGCTACGTACCTGTTTAGAGGATCTTCCATCTGACGTCTTATCAGGTTTTCTTATCCTTCAGGCAAGAAGGAAAGAAGAAACTGTTTTGCTGGCAAATGCTCTTCGATTTTTGCAGCTTTTGTGCTTGCAGGAAAGGGGGGCTAGCCCAAGGCAGAACGGCTGTCCGTGCTGGGAACTTCAAACTGCCTTGTGCAGGACAAAGTAGGTCTCTCCCACTCTGCTCTAAGCTTTGTTTGATTTATTCTTATCACGAGCTGGATCCGTTTACTGTGGACAATAATTGCTTATCAACATTTTAGCTTCTTTTCTTTTTCTCCTCCGAAAAATTATTTACTCAGAGGCTTCTAAAATGGCGCCGAGCAGGCTGGCCTCTCCGGTAATAACGAACACTTTTTGCTAACTCTCACAAAAATTCAAAACAAAAGAGATTGCTTATCATTTGTTTTGGTTTCACAATAGAAGAATTTTACTCCTTCATTAACCTTGCTTATTTGGAAGTTAAATGGTGATGAATCTGCTGAATGGTCTTGTTACAATGTTTACTCACTGAAAGTTTTGCCAAGCCTTAAACTTCAAAATAAAAGCCTCTTTACTTAAAGCTGCAAATTCAGGCAATAGAGTTTTATTAACTGCAGGCAGATAAATTTTGAAATGGCTTCAAAACCAAATATTAACTTGAAGTCGTCACCCTCTACTTCCAGGGGCACATCCTCAGTGCCTGGCACAAAGCTGCAGCCTCCGCTTCCTACACCCCCTGCTGGGGATGTGTTAACGAAAGAATTTTTCCTGAGTAATCTAAGCGAGGCTCTCAATGCACAGACAATTAAAATGGAAGATAAGTTTAGAGATAATAGAGAGGCGCGCTTTTGCGGATGATTTGGTTATAATATTGGAACAACCGCAGGAATCCAGTATGGTTTTAATGAATATGATTAATCAATATGGTCAAGTGTCGGGCTTTAAAATAAACTTAGGAAAAACCAAAATATTAGCTATAAATATGAATATTAAACAAAAGGAAGAATTAGGAGTGATGCTAGGATGTGAGGTAGTTAAAAAAGTCAAATATCTTGGAGTTAACATTTTAACTTCAAATGGGAAATTATATAAGCATAATTATGAACCACTTTGGCATAGCATACAGACAGAGATGAAAAAATGGGAGAAATTGCACCTATCTTTGCTGGGTAGGATAGCGGCAGTGAACATGAACATTCTACCAAAATTTTTATTTCTCTTCCAAATGTTACCTATACTAAAAAAAGATGCGAACCTTTTAGAATGGCAGAAGGGTATTAACAAATTTTGTGTGGGCAGGAAAGAAGCCGAGGGTAAAGATGAAAATAATGCAAGATGCACGTGAGAGAGGAGGATTGAAACTACCTAATTTAAAACTATATTATGATGCAGTGGCATTATCTGTAATTAGTGATTGGATTCACTTAACCAATGATAGAATATTGAACATTGAGGGACACGATCTGCTATTTGGTTGGCATGCTTACCTGTTATTCAACAAAAATTGGATAAGAACTTTAAAAGTCATATTTTAAGAAATGCTTTATTGCGGGTCTGGAAGAAATACCAATATAAATTACTGACAGATACCCATGTGGGCAATTCCTAGACACGCAATTGAAAATATGAATCAGCACAAAAACAGGACAGAATTACTTACAGACAGCTTCTTACCTCGGAAAGGGGGTATTACAATTAAAATCCTTTAGAGGTATTAAAAGAGGAGAAGGTAGTTCAAACATGGTTCCAGTATGGGCAATTACAGGCTAGGTGGAAAATAGATCAAAAAATTGGTTTTATTCAAGTTGAGGATAATCTGTTTAAACAAATAAGAGATCAAGCTTAATGCATATAAAGAGGATATATAAATGTATTAATACAGATGGATTCAGAAAACAGAATTAGTTAAAGATTGTATGATAAAATGGGCTCAAAATATTGAGGAACCAATAATGTTGGATACATGGGAAAGAATCTGGGTAAGAAATGTGAAATTTACACAAGCTCCAAAATCTGAGAGAAAATTTTTACAAGATGTTCTATAGATGGCATTTAGATCCTAAAAAGTTGGCTTCTATGTATCCGAATGTACAGCCTAAATGTTGGAGGTGTGGTTCTCTCGATGCTACATATTATCATATATGGTGGACTTGCCAAAAGGTTAAGGCATTTTGGATAAAAATATGGTGGGTCATGCAAATGTTTTTAAAAGAAGGATAAAGTTTAGTCCTCAGTTATTTTTACTAGGTATATGTACTGACTTTACAGTGGTAGAGACCAATTTGACTTTGCACCTGATAACTGCAGCAGACTGTTGGTGGCGCAATATTGAAGAAGGAAGACTTGCCTACAATCCAAGAATGGACATTGAAAAGTAACAAACTTAGCTGAAATGGCTAAAATATCGGCATATCTCAAAGATCATTCAAATGAGAGATATAAACGAGACTGGAAAAAATGGATTGACTATATACAAAATAAATACGGGACTAAGAAATTCCAGTTAGCCTATGCTTAAGATCAGAAATGATTTAAACTGTTAAAGTTAGTTCAGTAAGAAGAAGCTAAGGTCAATCTAGAATGTCATTAATTTCTTTATTTCTTTTTTCTCATAGATTTTAGACTGTGTTAGTTAAAAATCCATACCGGGTACTGGGTTCTGGGAAGTCGGGGGGGGGGGAAGCAGGAGGGGGGGGGGTGGGGGGGTGGAGGGAGGGAGGGGTACACACAACAAAAAAAATTGTACTTCAATGTTTTAATGATTGACAAATGACATATTTGTGTTTTTTTTAAAGAAAAATAAAAAAGTTCTGTTTAAAAAAAAATAAAAAAAAAATAAATGAATTCAAGCTGCTGGCTGTTTCACATACATCCCAGCAAGAGCGAGGGTGGCGCAGTGGGTAGAGTGCAGTACTGCAGGCTACTTCAGCTGACTGTTATCTGCAGTTCGGCGGTTCAAATCTCACCAGGCTCAAGGTTGACTCAGCCTTCCATCTTTCCGAGGTGGGTAAAATGAGCACCCAGACTGTTGGGGGCAATATGCTGACACTGTAAACCGCTTAGAGAGGGCTGAAAGCCCTATGTAGCGGTATATAAGTCTAACTGCTATTGCTATTGCTATTGTACCAAGTCAACTTCCTCCAACCAAAATCAACCTCGCTCACTCATTTGACCTGGGAGAAACGGCTTACTAATCCCACATTCCCATGAAGTAAACAGAAGGGAGAATTATAGTGGTTCTGCTTTTGTGTGGTGTGTGTGTGTGTGTGTGTGTGTGTGTGTGTGGCAGCGCTTATTCTTTACAGCTATTTAATTTTAATGTTTACCACAGAGACTTTGCTTTTATGCCTTTATGCCTATAACTGCCCAATGTTTTGGGACCGAGGCAGGTCATCAATCCAATAGATGAATAAATTTCCAGGTTTCGGACTCAACATGACTCAGCAAAGGTGGAGTGGGAGTTCTGAAGATTTAGATCCACCCGATCGAGAAAGCAGCTGAACCTGGGAAGGTTGACTTTTATGTTTAGATAGAGCACTAGATTAAAAACCTCTAGCAGGGCAGCGAAGCCAGGGGAGGCTTGCAATGTAAACTTTGGACTTCAAACCAACCCAGGCTGCTTTCTGCTGTTCTTTGAAATAGGGCCTCTTCTTAAGGGGTCTGTATCAGCATCAAAAAAAATGAACACAGCGAAATCCGAGATGCAATGGACTTCGGAATAACGTTTGAAACCGCTGCAATATGTGACATGCAGCTGATTCAAAAAGACATCTATTTTATAGGAACACTATAGAATTTGGATGGGAATCATCCTGTCCCAATGGGAGACGTATAACTCTCCCTCCCATTGGTTTTCTTTTGGAATCGTTCCTAACTCTGTATAATCATAATAAATGCTTCCTTCCTGCCTGCCTCCCTCCCTCCCACCAATCTTCCTTCCTTGCTCCTTCCCTCCCGCTTCCCCCTCCCTCCCTTCCTCCATCTCTTCTACCTTTCCTCCCTCTTTCCTCCCTCCCTCCCTCTTCTGTCCTTCCCTTCCACCTTCCCTCGCTCCATCTTTCCTTCCTTTCTTCCTCCCTCCCTCCTTTCCCTCTCCCTTCCTTCCTTCCTTCCTTCCTTCCTTCCTTCCTTCCTTCCTCAAAGAAAGGCAAATTGATTAAGAAATAAATTATTAAAATAAAATCAACCTATTTCGTGGCAATGTCATTCTCTGCTTAGAAAAAAGCAATGCTACTGTTGTTAGGGATGTAATCCTAGTCTTGGGTTGTATGTGTGTGTATGTGTGTGTGTGTGTGTGTGTGTGTGTATGTGTATATGTATATGTATATGTATATGTATATGTATATGTATATGTATATGTATATATATATTTAGTATCACAATCCCTGGTATGCCCCAATTATGGGAGGAAGCTAACTGCTTCCATTCTCTGTCCATCGGCTTGTCACAAGATACCATCCAGACAGAAAGCCCAATATTTTTAATGTTGCCTTTTTGTTACATTTGTATTTGTGCTGTATTTGTCTCCCTTTATTTATTTATCAGCACAAATACAAAAGTGTGCATATATATGTGTGTATGTGTGTATGTGTGTATGTGTGTATGTATGTATGTATGTACGTATGTGTATGTATGTATATGTATGTATGTATGTATGTGTATATATATATATATGTATGTATGTATGTATGTATGTATGTATGTATGTATATATATATTGAAATAATGTATCTGTCACTTTAAATGCTCAAGTGAGATGTGATTGGATGCTGTTGCTTTAATCAGCCATAAGAGGGCGTAGGAACTACTACTGTTTCTTCCTGGTTGTTCCTGAATGTTCTCCATGCTTGTTATTGGAGTTGAATACTGTATATTGGATGGTGGCTACTCTGTATGTTAGTTACCTGTCTACATGACACTCCCACCAAGCCACGCCCACAGAACCGGTAGGAAATCTTTTTAGATTTTCACCACTGCATTAATCTACCTGTCAGCTTTTTGGGAAACTAGAGGCATAAATTCCATTAACGAGTTCTGTTTGCCTAAACCAGGATTTCTTCTGAGAGGCTGCCGGATTATGGCCCCTCATTTGTTTTCTTTATCCTAACTGTGTTGTTTGTGTTTATGTGCAGAATGCATTCCATCTATTTGCAATATTTATCTCCAGGCTATGGCAGGCTTTACTGCATTGTGAAGAGTTTGCGTTGCTTGTGATTTCCCTCGAGGAGGAGGGGGCGGGGGGGGGGAATCTGTGTTTGCGTGTTTATAAAGGTTGACTGGTGAACAAATTCTTTAACGGCAATTTGGAATATTCTAAATACCTTTCCTTGCAAATGGAAAGGACGTTTTAAATTCTCTAGGTTTGGTGGGTTTTTATAGCTTACCCTCCAACATCCTTTCCATTGGCAAGGAAAGATAGACTTCATTCAGGAAAGCAACTTCATCTACTGGAGGTGCAGTGGTGAAATTCAAACATTTTTACTACCGGTTCTGTGGGCATGGCTTGGTGGGTGTGGCAGGGGAAGGATACTGCAAAATTTCCATTCCCTCCCCACTCTGGGGCCAGCCAGAGGTGGTATTTGCAGGTTCTCGAACTACTCAAAATTTCCGCTACCGGTTCTCCAGAACCTGTCAGAACCTGCTGAATTTTATCCTGCGAAAGTGTAACATGATTTGAGGACAAGTGTCACTTTTAATTTTTGTGGTTGCCAAGATGGGATAGTTTGGAGCGAAGAACAATTATATACCGTATTTTTTGGAGTATAAGACGCACTTCCCCCGCCTAAAAGTGGGCAAAAATTTCGGTGCATCTTATAGACCGAATACGGGCCCGTTTTTGGCCTCCTGAACCCTCTGCGCATCGTGTTTTGACTCTCCCTGGCCCCCAGAAGCACTCTGCAGTGCTCCGCACGTCCCATTTTTGCTGTTTTCACCAAAAATACACCAGATTTGGCCTGCAGAGTGCTTCTGGGTGCTGGGGAGAACGAAAATGCGATGTGCAGAGGCAAAAGCTTTTTTTTTTCTTGTTTCCTCCTGTAAATCTAGGTGCTTATAGTTCAGTATGCTTTATAGACTGAAAATATGGCTAATCTCCTTGCAGACTTCTCCCTGGAGTTTCAAGAACTGAATTTTCTGCTCTAGCATAGGATATCTTTATTGTCACTTTGAATGCACAGCAGAGGTGGATTGCTGCCAGTTCAGCTTGGATCAGGTGAACCGTTAGTAGTGGTGGCGGGAGGCTCTACCCACCCGCCCGGATGCTTCTGCCTCATGCTTTACTTCCGATTGAACTGGAAAAAAAAATTCAGAACTGAAGAAGCTTCAGGGATGAGAAGAGAAACGTCTTCAAGGAAAAGTTGCCTTTGAAAAAGCACCTTTGGGACTGGTGCAGCTCCTTTAACCGCTTCTACTTAACAACGGATATTCTGTTCCCAGTAGACTTAAGCCAAGTATCCTACTCTGGGAGGAGGCTTCAAAGTATCTATAGTAGGACTACCAGATTCTGTAACAGCTTTTGTTCCCTATGCCGTCCATCTGGTAAGTCACGGTTCATTTTTCTCACCATGTATATTTATACATATGGACTAGACTGTGTTGCTTCTCTGTGTCATATAATATATCTGGGTACATGTATAATTTGTATTTATTTATTTATTTTATTTTGTCATGTTTATGCTTATATTAGAGGAGGAGATCCTTTGAGAGGTATATGCAACGTAATTTCATTTTAATGTATGCCAATTAGTGTACTTTCAAAGTGACAATAAAGTTATTCTATTCTATTCTGTTCTGTTCTATTCTATTCTATTCTCTTTCTATTCTCTTTCTATTCTATTCCATTCCATTTTCCATTTTCCATTTTCTATTCTATTCTATTCCTTTCCATTCCCCGTTTTCCGTTTTCCGTTTTCCATTTCCCTATTCTATTCTATTCTATTCCATTCCTTTCCATTTTCCATTTTCCATTTTCCATTTTCCATTTTCCATTTTCCATTTTCCATTTTCCATTTTCCATTTTCCATTTTCCATTTTCCATTTTCCATTTCCCTATTCTATTCTATTCTATTCTATTCTATTCTATTCTATTCTATTCTATTCCATTCCATTCCATTTTCCATTTTCCATTTTCCATTTTCCATTTTCCATTTTCCATTTTCCATTTTCCATTTTCCATTTTCCATTTTCCATTTTCCATTTCTCTATTCTATTCTATTCTATTCTATTCTATTCTATTCTATTCTATTCTATTCTATTCTATTCTATTCCTTTCCATTTTCCATTTTCCATTTTCCATTTTCCATTTTCCATTTTCCATTTTCCATTTTCCATTTTCCATTTTCCATTTTCCATTTTCCATTTTCCATATTCTATTCTATTCTATTCTATTCTATTCTATTCCATTCCATTCCTTTCCTTTTCTTTCCATTTTCCAATTCCAATTCCAACTCAACTCCAACTCCAACTATAGCTCTAACTCCAACTCCAACTCTCCTCTACTCTACTCTTGCAGAAGGTTGGGGATTTCCCAAACAAGTTGATTCTGTAGTCATTTTACTGTATTGTGTTATTTTTTATAAAGCCCAACAAATTGGTTGTGTGCTGCAATTTCCATTTGTAGTCTCTCATTCCATAAATGTCTACCCCAAAGTAACTCCCTCTGTGGGTCAATAGAGTTCTTTTCAGGAAATTAATGGGATTGCAGCTTTAGTGTATTTTTGAGTTGTGAGCTGATTGTACCCCGCTAGTGCTCCTCTGTGGATCGATAAACACATCAGTATATTTTTGGTGAAGTTTTAAGGCTCTGCAGATCATCAAAGGGAGACACCCCCCCCCCCCCGTGTTACTAGAGCTTTGATCATATTCAAAATTGAGTCATGAAAAAATTCTTCACTTCTGCTTGTCAAAACGGAAAAAATTCTTCGCTCTGGATTCGCTTAGCGACTGTGTGATTCATTTCACTGCAGTGATTTGCTTAACAGCCATGGCCAAAAAAAAAAAAAAGATTGTAAACATCAGGTGTGACTCACTTAGCAACAGAAATTCTTCTCCCAATTACGGTCCTATATTGAGGACTATCTGTATGTGACAAAAGAACATATGGGGTTGTTAGATAAAATTATTTAGTTGCAATATACAATGTACTGTATATCTTTTGAAATAGTCAGGATATCCTAATGTCTCATCATTAACTGGACTTTTTCTTTCTAGATCTAATAGAAATTCATCTCCTTTCACAAGTGGAATAACGTCACCCTTACCTGGAAAATTCCATTGTGATTGAAATATAAATGCAGCAGAAAAAGTAATTTGCTGCATAACCATAACACCAGTGGTGAAATGCAAACATTTTCCCCTACCGGTTCTGTGGGCGTGGCTTGGTGGGTGTGGCTTGGTAGTCATATGACCAGGTGGGTGTGGCTCAGTGGTCATATGACCGGGCAGACGTGACTTGGTGGTTATGTGACTGGGTGGGTGTGGCTGCCCAACTGACTCATACCCAATGTAAAAGCAGCTGGACTTCACACAAAATGGCCCCTGCAAACAAGCAGGAACCTCACAAGAGTCGCAAAGAGCTCAAAAACAAACTATCACACTTTACACAAAAGCAACACAAAGCTACACAACTGATTCCAACACAATGCAAAAGCAGCTGGGCTTCGCCCAAAATGGCCCCTACAACAAGCAGGAACCTCACAGACCATCATTGTTGTTTGTTTGTTTTGTTTGTTTGTTTTATTTATTTTATCATGCACAGCTGATTGTCGCACAGCTGATCGTTTCAACTTTTTTAAAGCATATTTTTGGTTCGGGCAAACAGTAGCATTTTTTACTACTGGTATGGGCAAACCGGCCTGAACTGGAAGCATTTCACCCCTGCATAACCCTCACTAAAAAGTAAAGATAAGAAATGAAGACGCAATGCAGCGTGCTACAATAATTTTTGAAAGCATCAGCCATGCTCAAGTGTTTTGGTTTTTTTTGAATCAGAATCTTCAGCAGGAGGATAGATTGGTTTTAAGTGCTCCTAAGAAAGAAGAGAATGTAAATATTTACATGAATGTGCAGCTGTAGTCTTTATTAAAAGAACCTTTAGTGCTTCCTAAGGTGAACAGGGACCTGGAACTGTGCAGGAGTGAAGAAACAAAGCTTATGTATTCCTTGCTTTATTCGTATGCAAGATGAAATTAGGTTCACGTGAAGGGTTAATACCACTTTATAATGCCTTGGTAATCTCCATAGACATTAAGCAACCTCATAGATTTTTTCCATGATGATCTGTCCTTAACTTGGGTTTTGACGTCTCCCAATGATGCATTCATGACCACTGTAACTGAGTGCTCATCCACTTCTCTTTCCATCCACCTTTCCCAGCACCAGAGCCTTCTCCAGGGAGCTGGGTCTTCGCATCATGTCTCTGAAGTTGCATACTATGAGCTTGGTCCATTGTGCCTTGAGTGAGTGCTTTGGATTGAGGTCTTTGATGATTCCTACATTTATTCTGGACAACTGGGCTGTCCATGCTATTCTTAGGCACCTTCTCCGTGTTCAGAGGCACCAATACCTCTTCCTATCCTGCTTCTTTTAAGATCGTTGTTTAATTGAGGGTTGTGAAATTTGCTCAGTCAATGAGGCTTTTCATCCGGAAGTATAAAAAGAGAAGTCAAAATTTCAAATGGTGCCTTGAAAGAAGGTTCTCTTTGTACATCTTCTGTAAGCATTTATTGAATATGTTTGTATAAAGAAACAACAAAGGACAGGCTTAGGTGCTGAAATGATGATCCTTGCCAGAGATGCCCAAAACAAAATGAGCTGAGGATGTTCATAAGTACAGGCAGTCCTCAACTTAGTGGGATAAACAGAGGGATAGAATCAAGATCCCGTGAAGTGCTAATACCACTTTATAATGCCTTGGTAACAGTGGTGGGTTACAGCCCGGTATGGTCATATCCGTAGTAGTTGGGAGCAACAGCCACCTTATCAGTACGGTGGCTTGTTTGGCCCACCTGCCCGCCCACATTCCATTCCTGTTTTTGAAGCAACTGGGACAATTGCACATGTGCACACAGCGTGCGGCACCTGCGTGACCTACAATAAGCAGCTGGGTGTTGCAGGAGCTGTGGAGTGCACATGCGTGTGCAGCACACATCAGGTGTGTACACAGCACACATCTGGTGTATGCACAGCACACATCAGGTGTGTGCATAGTGCACGTCTGGTGCATGCATGTACAGATCACAAGCAGCGTACTAATAGCTTACTAATGGTAAGAGCAATCCACCAGCTTGGTAAGGCCTCACTTGGAATAAGGCATCCAGTTTTGGTTGCCACGATGTAGAAAAGATGTGGAGACGCTAGAAAGAGTGCAGAGAAGAGCAACAAAGATTAGGGGACTGGAGGCTAAAACATATGAAGAACGGTTGCAGGAACTGGGTAGGTCTAGTATTATGAAAAGAAGGACTAAGGGTGACATGATGGCAGTGTTCCAATATTTGATGGACTGCCACAAGAAGAGGGAGTCAAGCTATCCTCCAAGGCACTGAGGGCAGGACAAGAAGCAATGGGTGGAAACTAATCAAGGAGAGAAGCAACTTAGAACTGAGGAGAAATTTCCTGACATTGGGATTTGGGAGTTCCCTGAACTGGACAGTATCTTAGCTAGAGGTTCTCCTGAACCCCTGCGAACCCCCAGCAGCCCACCTCTGACACATAGTTCTCCATTGAAGGCAAGACTCAAATGGATCATTTCTCCTGAGTTTTGCAAGTCCTAAAAGACCTTCAGGGCATTCTTGAGGATGAATGCTTCCTCATTCTAAATTAGCCTCAAAGCAAAAAGAGAGAGAGAGAGAGAGAGAGAGAGGGAGGGGGGGAGGGAGGGAGGGAGAGGGAGGGAGGGAGAGAAGGAGAGAGAGAGGGAGAGAGGGAGAGAGGGAGAGAGAGGGAGAGAGGGAGAGAGGGAGAGAGGGAGAGAGGGAGAGAGGGAGAGATAAATAATAAAAATTTAAAAAGAAATGAAGAGGGCTTGGATTTCTTATCATTAGGAAGGTGGAAAGGCCATTGTTGTGTGTCTTATACAATGCCCAGCCTTCTGGCGTGTTATTCTTGGCTGGATTAGTTTTTTTGTTGGAGAAGGGAGGTATTAGATTTGATGCTTGATGCTAAATAGCGCCTTTGGAAGTACATTCATGCTGAGATGATGGTCGGGTAGGATGCTTAGTACATTGAAAGGTTAGCAAGATCAAACCCCCTCTCCCAAGTTGGAGCTCAGTGTTAACCGCCTCAAGGAAATCATTTCCTCTAATTGCCCACTTCCCAAAGAAGAATAAAAATAGTGCCTTCTCATCTCCTTCGCTGGGTTGTTACGGACATATAATATTTACAATTTATTTATTCCCTGCAGTGGCGGGATTCACTTAGGTTTACCACCAGTTCGCAACTAAGAGCGCACATGTGCACATGCTTACACCTGTGCACGTGTGTGCCTTCCGCGTATGTGCTTTGCTCACACGGACAGCGTGCACGCATGCATGTGGCATCGAAAATGAGGCTACATAGGATGTTTTGGAGCTGGGGTGGGTTTGGTGCTACCAGTTCAGGCGAACCGGTCTGAACCGGCTGAATTCCATCTCTGATTCCTTGCCTTTATTATTATTTTTATTAATAACTCAAGGCAGTGAACCAGTGGTGGGATACAACCGGTACGCCCGGGTACAGGCATACCGATGCCTGATGGGAGCACCAGGTACCATTCTGGTACGGTGTTCTGGAGGGCCCACCCGCCTGCCCGCCCTTCTTACCTGTATTTGAGCTTATCAGGGCTTAGCGCACAGAGCGTATGGCACCTGTGTGATGCTTCGCCAAGCAGCTGGAGCATCGTGGGTAGTAAGTACACATGCGCATGCTGCGTGCGTGCATGTGGTGGAAGCCCGGCCCCGTCGCACCGTACGGTTGCAACAGGATCCGGAACCCACCACTACAGTGGTTTCATTTCATTTTCATTTCATTTATTGAATTTCTAGGCCGCCCAATCCCGAAGGACTCCTGGCGGCTTACAGAAATGAAAAATATTTAAAAAAAGAATTAAAACAACAAGGCACAACAAAATTAAGAAGAAGCACAACATGCACCCAATCAAAGGGGGGCTGGACCTCAATCAAGAGGTCAACAGCCCCAGGCCTGCCGGAAAAGCCAGGTTTTAATAGCTTTACGGAAGGCCATGAGAGTGGGTAGGGCCCGGATCTCTGGGGGTAGTTCATTCCATAGGGCCGGAGCGGCAACAGAGAAGGCCCTACTCCGAGGCGTCGCCAGCCGGCATTGTCCTGCTGAAGGCACCCGGAGAAGGCCCATCCTGTGCGATCTTATTGGTCTTAGGGAGGTATGCGGCAGAAGACGGTCTCGCAGGTATCCGGGTCCTAGGCCATGTAGGGCTTTAAAGGTGATAACCTGCACCTTGAATCGTGCTCGGAGACCAATGGGAAGCCAGTGCAGCTGGCGGCAGGTAGGTTTAATATGGGTGTACCTGATACACCCAATATCGCTCGCGCGGCTGCATTCTGGACCAATTGTAGTCTCTGAACACTTTTCAGGGGCAGCCCCAAGTAGAGCACGTGGGTGGTAAGTTGTGGGTGGTAAGTATGTATGCGCATGCTGCGTGCGTGTATGTGGTGGACGCCCGGCCCCGTTGCACCGTACCGGTTGCAACAGGATTCGGAACCCACCACAACAGTGAACATACCTAATACTCATTCCTCTATAACTGCAACCCTGTGAAGTAGGTTGGGATGAGACTGACTGACTAGGCCAAAGTTAACCAGCTGTTTTTATGCCTAAGGTTGGACTAGAACTCATAGTCTCCTGGTGATTGGCCCAAGGTCACCCAGGCAGGATTAGAACTCATGGTCTGTAGAATCTGCAAAACTGAAGAATATTTTGCCTCTCAGCTATTGCTTCGAGCAATGTTTTCCTCAAACTTGGGAACTTTAAGATGTGTGGACTTCAACTCCCAGAATTCTCTAGCCAGCCATGACGGAGTGGCATTCTCCCTGCTGGCTGGAGAATTCTGGGAGTTGAAGTCCACACATCTTAAAGTTCCCAAGTTTAAGAAATAGTGGCTTGGATGGTCAGCAGTGAACAACCTATATAAATCAGATGTCCATTTTGGGAAAACTCTGTTTGGTCCTCATGCTGCAAGCAAAATCCCTCATTGAGAAGACATCTAGCTCATGCATACCAGGCTGTTTGGTGGCTCATAGACCCGAACTGTATACATTTACAGGACCACTAGATGGCAGTGTAGAAAAAGACAAATTTTGCAGCTTCTTGATTTTCCACCCAATATGGTTTGAACAAACAACCCCAAAATTAAGTGCTATCAATCCCACAAATTGTAGTTTTTTTAAAAAATAAAACATTAGGGCTCATGGGAAAGATTGTCCATGCAGCCATCCATGGGTGGGATTTGGAGATTCACCGAACCGGCCATAACATTAGTTACGGTTTCTCCCGAACCTGGGCGAACCTGTAGCAGCCCACCCCTGGGCCAACCTATCTACAAAACAAAAGATCTTCAGGTCCAGGATGATGGGATTAAGACATGAGCCTCCAGGATATAATAGGATTAACCCTCTAGCAGCAGAGCTCACTACATTGCGCAATCTCCTAAGGACATCATCAGCCAAGCTTCAACCAAACCTGGGAGCTCAGACAAACTCCTAGGATTTGTCTATGGCCCCATGGGAATCTGACAACAGCAAATAGAATACATGTTCTCGCATAGGAACAGGATGCTCCAGTTCAAAGCCCAAGAGAGGGTATAAATATCCCTCACTCTCAACTCCATGTGGTCAGCTGCTTGGAACTCATGTCGTTCTGCTTCATTAAACCATCTTTCCAATCAGCTTCCATGTTTCCAGTGTCTTTCTCTTGACTTGAAACCAAACCGGATGGCTATTTCTCCCAACAGTACAGGGCTGTGATAGCAAACCTATGGCACACATGCCACCTGATAGCAAATCTATGGCACGCGAGCCATTTCTTAGGGCAGGCGAGGCGTTGCCGTCTCAGTTCCAGCACACATGCATGCCCTGGCCAGCTGATTTTGGCCTTCATTTTTGGCCATTTTTCTGAAGCCTCCTTTCCTGAAGACTCCGGAGGGCGGAAAATAATCCACTGTGCAAACTGGAAGTTCGGGAAGGTTTTTCTCCCTCTGGAGGCTTTAGGAGTCTTCCCTGAAGCCTCTGGAGAGAGAAAAATAGCCCAATGGGCAACCCGGAAGTCAGAAAATGGGCAGTTTCCAGCCTCTGGAGGGGGCGGGGAGGCCATTTTGGCCCTTCACAGGCTCCTAGAAAGCCTCTGGAGCCTGGGGAGGGTGAAAAACGGGTCATCCACCGTGACATCACGTGGCAAAAGCTGGTAGGGCAGTGGGGAGGGTGCTCCCTCCACTTTTGGCATGCAATAGCAAAAAGGTTAGCCATCATTGGTATAGGGTCTCCTGCTGGAGCAGAAGCAGAGGTGGGTTCCTACCAATTCACACCAGTTCGGTAGAACCGGTTCGTCAAATCTACCAAACCGGTTAGAAGAGATTCCACCAGTGGACCTGGAAAGCAGGCCACACCTACAGAAGAGGTTCCAAAATTCTTTGAAACCCACCACTGACACACACACACACACACACACACAAACTCACACAGAGAGAGAAAGAGAAAGAAAGGAAGAAAGAAATAAAGAAAAAAAAGAAAGAAAGAAATAAAGAAAAAGAGAGATGAAAGAAAAAAAGGAAAAGGGACAGAGAGACAAAAGGAAGGAGAGAGAAAGAGAGAGAAAGAAAGAGAGAGAAAGAAAGAAAGAAAGAAAACACATGGCCAGCAAGCCACTCCCACCAGGTCACATGGCCGGCAAGCCACTCCCACAAAGGAGGCCACACCCACAGAGTAGGTTCAAAAAAAATTTGAAACCCACCACTGAGCAGGAGGTTGGATTAGAACAGTGTTTCTTAACCTTGGAGACTTTAAGTCCTGTGGACTTCAACTCCCAGAATCCCCCAGCCAGCTATGCTGGCTGAGGGATTCTGGGAGTTGACGTCCACAGGACTTAAAGTCGCCAAGGTTGAGAAACACTGGATTAGAAGCTCTGTTATTCTGTATAGCTGATTTTATGGAGTGTTGAGATATAGAACCTCTCAACAGAGCTTTCTGCTCAAACCGATGATTACAAAAGAAAATGAGTAGACTGTAGTATTGATTTCCTGAAAGTTTGCTGCTCTTCTTGTTAAAGAATGTTGGAAAAGAAATTGAGTCCTTTTAAGCCAGTGTTTCTCAACCTTGGCAACTTGAAGATGTCTGGACTTCAACTCCCAGAATTCCCCTGCCAGCGAAGTCCAGACATCTTCAAGTTGCCAAGGTTGAGAAACACTGTTTTAAGCCATGGAAAAGAGATGGAGGGTGGTGAGTGACCTTGCATTTCCAAAAGCAAGTACAAGTTTGATCTGATAATTAAGGCACCATGGTAGAAACCTGGAGACCGTGAGTTCAAGTCCTGCCTTAGCCATGAATGCCGGCTGGGTGACTTTGGGTCGATTGCTCTCTTTCAGCCCATCCCACCTTGCAGAGTTGTTGTGAGGAGAAAGGTGCAAGTGGTATGTTTTCTGCCTTGAGTTATTTATAAAAATAATTATGTTGTTGTTAGTTACGAAATCGTGTCCGACCCATTGCGGCCCCATGGACAACATTACTCCAGGCCTTCCTGTCCTTTACCATCCTCTGGAGTCCATTTAAGCTCACGCCTTTTGCTTCGGTGGACTCCATCCAGCCACCTCATTCTCTGTTGTCCCCTTCGTCTTTTGCCCTCAATCATTCCAAGCATTTGGCTCTTCTCCAGGGAGTCCTTCCTTCTCATTAGGTGGCCAAAGTATTTGAGTTTCATCTTCAGGATCCAGCCTTCTAAAGAGCAGTCAGGGTTGATCTCCTCTAGGACTGACCGGTTTGATCACCTTACAGTCCAAGGGACTCGCAGGAGTCTTCTCCAGCACCAGAGTTCAAAGGCCTCCATCCTTTGGCGCTCAGCCTTTCTTATGTTCCAACTTTCACAGCCATTCATTGCAACTGGGAAAAACATAGCCTTGATTAGACGCACTTTTGTTGGCAGGGTGATGTCTCTGCTTTTTAGTATGCTGTCTAGATTTGCCATAGCTTTCCTTCCCAGGAACAAGCGTTGCAGGATAAAACACATCTGAATAAATGAATATCAGTAAGCAATGCCCAGAGCCAGCCCATCAGGAGCGGCTGTGATCGCAGCCAGCAGGGGTTTCATTTCTTTATTTAATCCTATCCCCCCCCCCCCAACCTTTTAAAAAGAAGATTAAGATCTTGGTTCTGCTGGATTTGAGGCAAGGAATGGGAGGAAGGAAATTAACCTTGGGTCAATATCCAATAAATATTTCCTCTAGGCTCTGTAAGTTACTTGAGAAATATACGTGGGCCCACCCCAAGATTTTCTCTAGCAAACTGTGATTGTGTTATTGGAAGATGGTGGTTTTTAATTTGTCATCTATCAGATTGTTTTTCTTTTGGGGGGGGGGAGAGTGACGTCTGGGCTGGTTTTTTTTAAAGTTTTAGGATTGTTCTGTTTAATTGTAGCTTTATTTTTTAAAATGTAATTTGGTGTTTTGTATCGATTTCCCCCCTAAATTTAAATTTTTAAAAAATGTGCTTTACTTTTCTGTTATGTGAACACTCAAGCGGAAAAGAAAAATACACAACCTAAAACATAGGAGAAATTTCCTGACATTGAGAACAATTAGTCAGTGGAAGGGCTTTGTCTTCAGAAGCTGTGAATGCTCCAACACTGGAGGCTTTTAAAGAGAGATTGGACAACCATTTGTTTGAAATGGCATAGGATCTCCTGCTTGAGCAGTGGACTGGACTAGAAGACCTCCAAGGTCCCTTCCAACTCTGTTATTCGTTGTTGCCAGAGATTGCCAGGAATTGGGTATGTCTAGTTTAACCAAAAGAAGGACCAGGGGAGACATGATAGCAGAGTTCCAATATCTGGTTCCACCACAAAACCGCGGTAGACTAAAGCGTGCTCGACGAAAGCGCGTACGTGACGTCATCACAGCGCGACGAAAACAGCACGCTGTGAGCAGTAAACTTAAAATTAACGCGTAAATCTAAACCTAAGCCCCCCAAACCTAACCCTAAACCTAACCCTAAACCTAACCCTAAACCTAACCCTAAACCTAACCCTTAACCTAACCCTAACTCTAACCCTAAACCTAACCCTTACCTTTCTGTGAATCGGCTTGCTTTAAAAGCGCTTTTTAAAGCGCCCTTTTTTCTCTGCGGTCGTATTTGTCGCGCTGCTGATGACATCAGGTACGCGCTTTAATCGGGCGCGCTTTAGTGGACCGCGGTTTTGTCGTGCCACGCCAATATCTCAGGGGTTGCCACAAAGAAGAGGGAGTCAAGCTATTCTCCAAGGCACCTGAGGGTAGAACAAGGAGCAATGAAACTAATCAATGAGAGAAGCAACCTAAAACTAAGGAGAAATTTAACCAGTGGAATGGCTTACCTTCATAAGTTCTACTCCATCACTGGAGGTTTTTAAGAAGAGACTGGACAACCATTGGCCTGAAATGGTAT
Organism: Thamnophis elegans; assembly: GCF_009769535.1. Lineage (NCBI taxonomy): Eukaryota > Metazoa > Chordata > Lepidosauria > Squamata > Natricidae > Thamnophis > Thamnophis elegans. The sequence continues at coordinate 129,239,961 of NC_045544.1, read as the reverse complement.
AAGGTCGTGATGGCGAACCTATGGCACGCTAAGGGCCTGTGAGCTGTGGCCCTGGTCAGCTCCACTGCGCATTCATGCACGCCTCCCGCCGGCCAACTGATTTTCAGGTCCCTGCTGGGAGATGTGTGCGCATGTCAGAACTGACAGTTAGAACAATTAGCCAGTGGAACAACTTGCCTCCAGAAGTTGTGAATGCCTCAACACTGGAAGTCTTTAAGAAGATGCTGGATAACCATTTGTCTGAAGTGGTGTAGGGTTTCCTGCCTAGGCAGGAAGTTGGACTAGAAGACCTCCAAGGTCCCTTCCAACTCTGCTATTGTATTGTATTATGCTTAAATAAATGTGTGGAGGAGTAGGGGGTGTGTGCGTGCACATGCACAGGGATCATATGTAAATGCATGGGGGTGGGGAAGCATGGAGGCTTCAGTGCCCCCCCCCCCACTCTGTTCTTTTTGTGCCAGGAGGCTTCAGGGGGGCCTCCAGAGCCCAGGGGAGACTGTTTTCGCCCTCCTGGAGGCTTGAGGAAAGACTCTGGAGCCCGGGGAGGGCATGGTGCAGGAGGCTGAGTAGGTTGCATGGGTGAGGAGTTTTGCATGCGCAGGGGGGTTTGTGCATACATGCGCAGGGTGCATTGCATTGTGGGTGTGGGCATGCATGACTGCGCAATAACACGCACCTGCACAATTTTGGCATGTGAGGACAAAAAACCTAGCCATCACTGGTATAAGGTCTCCTGCTTGAGGGACTAGGAGACCTCAAGATTCCTTCCAACCCTATTGTTCTAGAAATCTAGAATGATGAAAGGCAACAGTGAGGTACTGGAAGAGAGATGTGTGTCCTGTGGCCAGTCTTCCCAGAAGCTGTTTAAAGCCATTGATCTTCAGGAGGGATCATATGCCTTATGTTTAAAGAAGATGAAATAGTTATTTCAGCTGGATTTGACACATGGAACAGAAAATCTCCATGATGTTCTTTGCCTGAGGTTGCAAAACATTTTGGACGAGACTTGGGAGCTGACACAATTAACAATGTTTGTGTAGACTCCATGACTGCATGTTAATGTGAGGGCATGAGTGGGAAACTCCTGGAAATTAACCTTCCAGTTTGCAAAGAAGGATTTCCCTGCTATTGAAATGGTGGAAAGCTCCCTTTTAGGAGATTAAGTTCATCTGTCAGGTAAAATTTTATATATATATATATATATATTTGTTCTATATATATATATATATATATATATATATATATATATATATATATATATATATATATATATATATATATATATATATATATATTTGTTCAAGTTGGACAAAACCCAGGATATTAAAGAGAGATTGAAATCTCTGACTTTTTACTCAATATCCCATCAAAGGGATCTTTTGTCCCTTCTTGTCTAAATTTATTAATTTTTGCTTTTATTAGGTTCTCTTACAATATGAGCCTAGAAACTATACCCTAAGCATACATTTTACTTCCAGTATTACCACTTTCTACATTGTTGGAAGAGATGTCCATCTGGGTTCAGTTCCAAGTGGGGAGAAAGACAGTGGAAACACGGAGACTGCTTGGAAGGATTGTTTTAATGGTGGAAGGACCACGTTGTTTGAGGTCCTGGGCAAAAAAAGGGAAGAGATGCTAAGCGAGTCCTGGCTTTATGCCCTCTCTGGGCTTTTGAATTTGAGCTTGTATTCTGATTGGCTGCCAGACTCCCATGGGGCCATGCAGGGACAACTCTGCAGGCTGTCCTGGGTCCCAGGCTTGGTTGAGCCTTGCTGGGTGATTTAATCTTCCCAGATACCATGTGGTGAGATGGGTAGAGAGCCAGTCGTATCATGTCTTGAAGGCCATGTCTTAATCCCATCACCCTGGAGCTGAAGGGGGGGAGGGATCTGCTTTGTATTAATTAATTAATTAATTAATTAATTAATTAATTAATTAAATTTTGTATGCCGCCCACTCTCAGAAGAGACTCAGGGTGGCTTACAATAAAAGGGAGGGGATATATATATCTATATCTATCTATCTATCTATCTATCTATCTATCTATCTATATCTATTAGATTTTTTTACAACCCCTGGTAAGCCCCAATTATGGGAGGAAGCTAACTGCTTCCATCATCTGTCCTTCGGCTCGTCACAAGAGTCCATCACGACAGAAACCCAATATTTTTACTGTTGCCTTTGTTATATTTGTGTTTTTTTTTATTTGTGCTGATAAATAAATAAAGGGAGACTAGTATAGATCTATTTCAAGCTATTTAGCTCTCATCAGCTAGCCATACCCTTACTGGGATTTGAACCTGGGCTATATTGCACACTAGGCATACTAGGCAGAGATCTTAGCCATTAGGCCACAGGCTCTTATAAGATATTATAAGCACAAATAAAAAAAAACAAAAAAACCCACAAATATAACAAAGGTATCTATTAGAAATATTGGGTTTCTGTCGGCACAAATTTATCAGCACAAATAAAACACACACACACACACACACACACACACACATATATAAAAAATATAAACAACAGTTTAAAATTACACAACAGTCACAAACTTGAAGAGGGGCTGGACAACTCAACAGCCCCAGGCCTGCCGGAACAGTCAGGTCTTAGTCGCTTTGCGGAAGGCCGGAAGGGTAGTGAGGGTCCGGATCTCAATGGGGAGCTTGTTCCAGAGGGCCGGAGCTGCAACAGAGAAGGACCTCCCCCGGGGTGTTGCCAGCCGACATTGGCTGGCAGATGGAATCCGGAGAAGGCCTAGTCTGTGCAATCTAATCGGTCTTTGGGAGGTAATTGGCAGGAGGCGGTCTCTCAGGTAGCCAGGTCTGATGCCATGTAGGGCTTTAAAAGTAACGACTAGCACTTTGAAGCGTGTTCGGAGCCCAGTGGGAAGCCAGTGCAGCTCGCGGAGCATAGGTGTAATGTGGGTGTACCTAGGTGCACCCACAATCGCTCGCGCGGCTGCATTCTGGACTAACTGAAGTCTTCGAACACTCTTCAAGGGCAGCCCCATGTAGAGCGCGTTTAAAACATGTTTCTCCTTTTCTCATCCAGGGAAATATAATATTTTGCCTTTTCAACATTTCATTCTTCTAGGAGAGGAGTGGTTGCTAACCAGTAGTGGGTTGCTCTTACTGTTGCTGCTGGTACGCTGCTCGTGGTCTGTTCGTGCACACGCCGGACATGCGCTGTGCAAGTGTCAGACATGTGTTGCCCACACATACACACTCCACTGTCCCTGCGACACCCAGTTGCTCGTTGGAGGTTGTGCAGGCGCCATACGCTGTGCGCGCATGCGCAATTGGCCCAGTTGCTTCAAAAACAGGTATGGGCAGCGGGTGGGTGGGTGGACCAAATGAGCCACTGTACTGGTATGGTGGCCGCTGCTCCTGACTACTACCGGTATAGACGTACCGGGCCGTCTTTTCACCTGGGTAAAACCAGTAAAAAGGAGATAGAAATGGACTGCCTAGAGAAGCCCCTTTATTACAAGGCCACTCTAGTCAAAAGTCACCATCTTCCATTTTGTTAGCCTCTCCACAGATGCCCCTATACATTTAAAAAATACTTTGTATTAACTTGATAACCTGATTAAACAGCAAGAATTGGTTTAACTCCAACCAGCTCTAGACCTCTTTTAGCCTGAGGGAAGCCATTCCCCCAGAAGAATGAAATATTTTGAGAAATACAAAAAAAGGCAGGGTAAAATATTTCCCCTAAAGGAGAAACATGTTTCTAAAGACAGAAACCAGCTCCCTGCCCCTAGCAGATGTTTGGTGCCCATTGAGAAGGACTGGGACAGCCTATCTACACAACAAAAGACCTCCAGCTCCAGAGTGATGGGATTAAGACATGACCCTCCAGGATATAATAGGATTATCTAGCAGTACCACATGGCACAATCACCACATGGCACAATCACCTGGGGACATTGCATCACCCTCCAGGCTTCAACCAAACTTCTCAGACAACCTACAAGGTTACCTATGACCTGTACAACAACCAAAAGAATACATGTCCTTGAACAGGAACAGGAAGCTCAAGGGCAAGGCCCAAGAGAAGGTATAAATATCCCTCATTCTCAACTCCACCTGGTCAGCTGCACCAGGACCATGTGCTTGGTGGCCCTATTCACAATTAAACTCTCTTTCCAATCAGCCATGCTTCCAGTGTCTTGGAACTGAATCAGATTGATATTTCTTCCAACAAGGCTAAAACTAACTGTCTAACTATTTGGGTTAGTTATCTAAGTTAATTAACTGGGTAAGGATGCCTGTATTCTCTGTACACACACTCTTATTTAATTGGGTTTTGGTCTGAATGGGTTAGAGGGCTGGGCGGTTTCTCCCAAATATATAAATCTGTATAATGCTTCTAATTCTCCCTCCCACCATTAATGAGGAAACCATATCACTTGCATAAATATACATCTGTTGAAACTGTTCCAACATCTTTCATTAGAAGAGTGCATTTCCAGGAATAGGGGGAAAAGGTAATCAGAAGCCAGGTTTTGGAAATGAGAGAGGTCTGTGTTAAAGTCATTGAGATCAGGTAATAAAATGACCCAATAGTGACATTTCATGTATAGGAATTAAGTGTCTTATTAGCTTCTTGAAATGGCTTGCAAGAAAGCTAAACATCCCCTCCCCCAAAAAATAAACAGAGAAGTAGGCCAGCTAATTCTAAGCCAATTAAAGTAGCATTTGATAGCACTGTGGTTCTGCATGGGTGATGAGTTTAAAGCTGGCTCTGGAAACGGGGAAAGGGTGAACAAGTCATTAAGAGAGGAATTCCAGAAAAGACAACTGAGTCCATCCTGAAAAGGAAATTCAAAATAATCCCACCTTGATTCCGTTTGGTGTACAATGGAGTAGACAGTGATGGCTCACCTTTTTGTCATAATGTGCCATAATGCCAGGGTTCCAAATAGCATCCAAAAGTAAATCAGAGTCCAAGGCAAAAGATTCCTCAAAGTTCCAATTGATTAAGAGAGCCATGTTGGCACATCTGGGAAAACCCGAATCTGAAAGCTTCCCAGTTTTCCCCACCCAGTTGAAAGTTCAAGATCTTGCTCCCACACCCACAAGTCCATCACATGGTCCAATCTCCCTCTGCCATGCTGGCAGTTCCACCCATCCAGTTCCGGTCAGGTGCAGAGTTGCAAAGACAAAGGATGACCATGGCTTTCTAGAAAGAATGTGGTTATGGCTACATAGCATCTCACTCCTTACAATCCTCCCCTCCCATTTTCCCCACAATAGAAAATGCATAGTAGAATAATAGAAAGTTTGGCAGGCCAAAGGTCCAAAAGAAAAGATGGCTGCAGGCCTGACACATAATGCAATGTGGGCGCAGCCCCCCCCGCACCCCATTTTGGGCCTGGAAGGCTTCCTGCACCAACCTCGAAGCCAAAATGGCACACGGGGGTGCTGTGACACACGGCCACACCCATCCCAGCTCTGCAAATGGGAAAAACGTCACATGCGCAGAACAATTTCCATTGCAGAAATGTAATTTTTTCCCCTTTCCTAACGTTTGGTGCATGCGCAGACCCTTTTAGCTGCAAATGCGCATGTTTGGCATGTGCGCAGGCAAAGCGACTGCACATACACAAAATTTTTTGCTCGCTGAACCGATAGTAATGCAGGGAGCAACCCACCCTTGCATCACTGGGTTAGGCTGATTTAATTTATCCAGTAGATTTCCATGGCTGAGGGTGTCTTTGCAGCACAAGTCCAACCTTCTGTGTTAGAGGTCATTCAGCATCACAGGTCCCTCCCTCTTGATCTGAGCCCTTTGGCTTTCCTTCCCGAGGTAGAAAGCTTCCAAATGAAACCACAAGCCAGAACAAGCCCTGATGTCCTTCCACATAAGCTTCCAAAACAATCTATTTTCGGTTCACTGACAAATGCATGCTCGACAAAAGCACGGCGATGAAACTGCGGCAAGAAAACCATGAGTTCGAAATTGCGCCGATGAATGAGCGCAGAAGCGCACCGACAACAGCGCGGCGTCAAAAGCGCGCTCTAAACCTAACCCTAACCTAAACCTAACCCTGAACCTAACCTGAATCTAACCCTAACCCTAACCCTAACCCTAACCCTAACCCTAACCCTAACCCTAACCCTAACCCTAACCCTAACCCTAACCCTAACCCTAACCCTAACCCTAACCCTAACCCTAACCCTAACCCTAACCCTAACCCTAACCCTAACCCTAACCCTAACCCTAACCTTAACCCTAACCCTTACCTTAACGCTAATCCTGCTTCTGCCAGCGCACTTTTGTCGGCGCACCTTTGTGGGCGTGCTGTCGATGTTGTGGTTTTATCGCCGCGGTTTTGTCAGCACGCTGTTGTCGGGCACGCATTTGTCGGGTCACGCTCTTTTCCAGGAATGGCATACGGTGGTCAGTTAGATTGCCCCCAACGAACCCCCTGCAACTTGGGAAACATTTCCATCCTGATGGGATCATTGACTGAAGGCTCAAAAATTTCAGGAGAAGGTTCCTGACCCAGCATTCTCTGCCCTTCTGGAATGTTAGGCCATGTCCTTGTTTACAAACCATATTCAGTATGAAACTGAAATCTTGCGCTTAACAGGAGTGTCATGAAGAATAACAATGATGGCATGTTCGCAGATGCAGCCTATTATAGTCGGGAACGGAAACTTTTCTGAAGGAGGACAACCAGAAGTTTGCCAGTCAAGGTCAGATTTCTGTTTTCCCCGCGACTGTAGCGCTTGAGTAGACATTTATGGCCATGCTGAGTGTTCTCGAGCAATTGGCAGAACTCCAAGTTCTTATTTCTATAGTGCATTATTTGAAATGACAAATATATGTAATAATCCGTTCAGAACAATGGCACCTTCTCTGGAGAGTTGGTACTTAACACAGAAGAAGGCTTCTTTGTCTCCGTTGTACAGTTTCTAATAGGTTTCCTTTGCTTTTTTTCAGATCAAATTCCCAGATGGAGCCAAGCAAGTTTACATAATATTGCCAGAGGATTTTTCCTGCTGTGGTGTCCTCACTGTGGAATCTTCTCCCCCAAGAGATAGGGTTGGCCCCATATATCCCTTGAGCGTCTGAATGTCCCTCAAGACCTGGTTAGGCCAACAAGGCCTGGGGAACTTCAAGCAAAGGGAGAACTCATGAGGTTATGAGGCTTCCTTATTATTAACTAGCCGATAACCTGGCGTTACCCCGGTATTTATTTATAAGGTGAAAATGTCCAGATCAAATGTAATTTCTAATGTTGGATTTTCTCTATTACCAGAGGGAGCCCCTTGTGGAGTACTGTGAAGTTATTACCATAGCAACACTGCACTGTACAGTAGAAGTCATTTTAAGGCACAACAGGATGTATCTTAACAGAACACACACACACTGAGGAGTGTTAGGGGTATTTTACCCCACAATATTTGTTTCCAGAGGGTAAGTCATCTCTGTACCAAGTTTGGTTGAACGTGCTCAAGGCGTTCAAGAGTTATGCTGGAATGTACACACAGCCGTTTATGTATGTATGTATGTATGTATGTATGTATGTATGTATGTATGTATGTATGAAGCAGTGGTGGGTTTCAAAATTTTTTCCAACATACTCTGAGGGTGTGGCCTCCTTTGTGGGAGTGGCTTGCCGGCCATGTGACCTGGTGGGAGTGGCTTGCCGGCCATGTGTTTTCTTTCTTTCTCTCTCTCTTTCCTTCCTTTTGTCTCTCTGTCCCTTTTTCCTTTTTCCTTTCATCTCTGTCACTTTTTCTTTTTTTCTTTTTTAATTTATTTATTTCTTCCTCCCTTTCTCTTTCTCTTTCTCTCTCTGTGTGAGTCTGTCTGTCTCTGTGTGTGTGTGTTTGTGTGTTTGTCAGTGGTGGGTTTCAAAACTTTTTGGAACCTCTTCTGTAGGTGTGGCCTGCTTTCCGGGTCCACTGGTGGAACCTCTTCTAACCAGTTCGGTAGATTTGACGACCTGGTTCTACCAAACTGGTGCAAACTGGTAGGAACCCACCTCTGGTATGTAGATGGATGGATGGATGGAAGGAGAGAGAGAGAGAGAGAGAGAGAGAGACAGACAGACAGACAGACAGACAGACAGACAGACAGACAGACAAAGAGGCAGAGAGATAGACAGATAGACAGAGAGGCAGACAGAGACAGAGAGACACAGACACAGAGACATATATGTAGGTATGTCTGGCCTTGAACATCTTCATTTGTGCCTATGCTCTCAATTGAACTAGCTGCAAAACCGTCACTCTGTTTGGTGGGCACAAAGCAATAGAGCAATTCATTGCAAATCTACTTTCTTTAACCCCTGGCCTGTAGTCCATGCTCCTCTTTGTGATGCTGGTACACTTGCAAAAACAGGGAAGGTTGCAGACATTAGAAGGTTTTAAAAGGAATTTAAGATAAATTCATTGCTAAAACACTACCCACAGGCTATCATCCAAATTCCCTCATTTGCAGAGCTTGGAAACAGCCTGTGATTTAACTTAAACCAGCATGTCATTGGTGAATGATCTACTTGTTATGACTATCATTAGACTTATTATAAAGTACTTCTGCATTGCTACTTAGCCAAGTGGTTTACGGAAACCTAAGCGTTTAAATATACAGAATATAAATACATATGCTGTATTTTTGAAAGAAAGATTAAAAATAACAGGAAAAAGGATTTATTCCTTTTTGAAAAAATGTTAGGATTCTCTCCTATTTCCTTTTGCGGTGGTTCCTGGAAAACAACAACAAGGGAAAATAAACAATAAGTGGAAGCACCTTTTTTAAAAAATCTAGTTCAATCAGTATGTTTACTATGCTTTCCTCTTAGTCACAACCAATTTGTCAGGCAGAGATACAACACAGCAAGTGGCTTGATCCAGTTTCTTATTCTCTTGCTCCAGAAATGGATGAATATGCATCAGCCTGGGGCACTAGAACTAGAATTTGCCAGTGGTAGTGGAAGGATGTTACTTTATTTTAGTTTCTCCTGCAAATCAAATCTCAGACAGTCAGATACTAAACAAATGATAAAAAACAGCACACTGTTTGTAGAACATGGTAGCCGATCCTCCAGAAGCTGGAGTGGGAAGCTGGCAGCTATTTCAAAAGTCTAGTGCAGGGGTATCAAACTCAAGGCCCAGGGGCCAGATCTGGCCTGCGGGGTGCTTAGATCTGGTCTGCGGTTGCACCCTGGAAACAGCGATGGACAGACCTGGGGTGCTTCTGCCAGTGAAAATGGAGCAGGTTCTGGAGAACCGGTAGCGGAAATTTTGAATAGTTTGGAGAACCGGCAGTGGAAATTTTGAGTAGTTCGGAGAAATGGTAGTGGAAATTTTGAGTAGTTTGGAGAATGGACAAATGCCACCTCTGGCTGGCCCCTGAGTAGGGCGGGAATGGAGATTTTGCAGTATCCTTCCCTTGGAGTGAGGAGGGAATGGAGATTTTGCCGTATCCTTCCCCTGCCACACCCACTACGCCACACCACGCCCACCAAGCCACACCCACAGAACCACAGATGGCTCTCCTGAGCTCAGTTTTCACTGGCAAAGAGTTGCAGGAAGCCATCGCAGCCAAAAATGGAGCTCAGGAGCCTGTTTTTTCTGGCAGAGCACTCGGGCCACCACAGGTGTCTCTGACGAGTGACATTGAGCTGGCCACGCCCACCCTGACCACACCCACCCTGGCCCCCAGAGTTCAAATACAACCCTGTTGCGACCCTCAATGAAATCAAGTTTGACACTCCTGGTCTTGAGGCTGCAGCCTTAGGATAGCGATACAGAGATATTGCTGAAGAGGGTGAATTTTGACTATTAGGGGAAAAGGGAAGGGGAGATGAAAAGAACTACACAGGTAGTCCTTGATATATGATTGTAATTGAGTCCAAAATTTCTGTTGTGAAGCAAGATATTTATTAAGTGAATTGTCTCCCATTTTACAGGTTTTGCTGCCATGCTTGTTAAGCGAATCGTTGCAATTGTTAACTTAGTAACATGGTTATTTAAGTGAATCCAGCTTCCTCATTGACTTTGATTGTCAGGAGGTCATAAAAGGTGGTCTCAGGACTGTCAGTTGCCAAGCATATGAATTTTGGTCATGAGGATGCCACAGTGGTCATCAGTGTGAAAAGCATGGTCATAAATCACCCTTTTTCAGTGCTGTTGTAACTTTGAACTGTTACACTTTGTGGACTATCTGTAATAAGCCAATTGGTGGTTATGACATCTGTGTTATCTTCTCTTCTTTTATTCGGACAATTGTGTTGCGATTCCCCAGTTTCCCAGTAACTTACATACAATCTTTATGATAACAGTCAGAACCAGGACTTCTGTTATTAAGTCATGTGGTCATTAAGTGAGTCACACCCAATTTTAGGACCTCTTTTTGCTGGGGGTCATTAAATGAATCTGGTTTCTCCCATTGACTTTTGGCTAATCGGAAGCCCATTGGGAAGGTCTCAAATTGCCATCACATGACGAAGGATGCGACAACTGTCATAAGTACATGCTGATTGACAAGCTCTTGAATTTTGAACATGTAACCACGGGAAGCTGTAATGGTCTTAAGCATGGTTGGGTTCAGGTAGGCACTATTGCCGCTTCGCTCATGTGTGCTTCGCATGCACATTCAATACAATAATACAATACAATAGCAGAGTTGGAAGGGACCTTGGAGGTCTTCTAGTCCAACCCCTTGCCTAGGCAGGAAACCCTATACCATTCCAGGATCCTGGCTATCCCAGGAGCATGTGATCTGCTTTTGCCACATACTGGCAAGCGAAGACAAAGAGGAAGCCAGATTGACTTAACAAGCACGTGACTTGATTAACCACTGCAGTGATAAATAGAATAGAATAGAATAGAATAGAGTTGGAAGGGACCTTGGAGGTCTTCTAGTCCTACCCCTTGCCTAGGCAGGAACCCCTACACCATTTCAGACAAATGGCTATCCAACATCTTCTTAAGGACTTCCAGTGTTGGGGCATTCACAACTGTCAGGAAATTTCTCCTCAGTTCTAAGTTGCTTCTCTCCTTCACAGTAGAATTAAAATTGTTCTGCACATGTGCAGAACTAAAAAGCAAGATGGCAGTTTTCTATGGCGCTGCCTGAAGAACCAGTTCAGGGGGGTGGCAGGCCTGGGTCGCTGGAACAACAGCCCAGTTTTTGAAAAAGCTCCTTTGAGCTTTCACCTGGATGACTGAGAATCTCCACAGACTTCGCCTTTATATTTTCTGTCAAGATTTGGCTAGGAATCAGAAAACCTGAGGCAACTGCCTTCATTTGATTAATGTTAACTTGAACATCCTAGGATTGTGGGTCATCTGATCCTACCCTCTTTGTTCGATCCTAAAACAATGTAAGCGGTCTCTCAGGCACCAAACTAACAAAAGAAGGCCCTGTCTAAGCTGGTAGGCACGTGTGAGGCCCCACTCCCTCAAAGGAACTCCAACTGACTGCAGTTGAAGTGGCAATGTTGCATTCACGTTAGTATTCTCTCTCGCGTTTCTGATAGCAGAATGATTTTGAAAGATGGCTCTCTACCAAACGCCATGGATCTTACGGATGCTTTTATCTGAGGCAAGAAACTCAGAGGATTCTCATCTCCAGCTCAGAATTAAAGAATAACGGAATAACGGAAGGCAGTGGAGGCAGGGGTGGTTTCTGGCAGTCACTACTGCCGATTCGCTCGTGGCCACGCCCCACATGCATGCTTCACACACACTCGTGTGCTTGATGTGTGCTGTGTGTGGTTTGATGCATGTTGCGCGCACATGCACAATACAATAAAAATTGCTCTGCACAGGTGGAAGCAGAAAACAAGATGGCGGCACCTATGGTGCCATTGGGAGAACCATTCAGGGTGTGGCAGGCCTGGGTCATTGCCGGTTCTAGCGACCCAGGCCGCCAAACCACTAACTAGACCCAGATTGTTGTTGGGGGCAATATGCTGACTCTGTAAACCGCTTAGAGAGGGCTGAAAGCCCTATGAAGCGGTATATAAGTCTAACTGCTACTGCTACTACTACTATTGCTACTAACTACAAGTCCAAACTTGTAGGAACCAACTACTGGTCTTAAGTGCAAGGATTGGTCATAGGTCAATCTTTTCAGGGCTGTTATAATTTTGAACTGTCACTAAAATAAAGGTGGTAAGTTGAGGATAGAATGAATGTAACAAGGTACAGGAAATCCTTGACTTACTATAGTTCATTTAAAGATCACTCAAACTTAAAGCAGCACTGACCTATGACCATTTCTCACACTTACAGCCTTGGTCATGGGATCAAAACCTGGAACTGGTTCCCTTTGATGACGTTTGCAGTGTCCTGGGGTCGTGTGATCAATTTTTTTGCAACCTTCTGACAAGCAAAATCAAAGGGAAAAACAGATGCACTCAGTCACCATGTTATTGATGTAAGAACTGCAGTTTCTTAACAACAGTGGCAAGAATGGTCATTCAATGACAGATGTTAACAAATACCTGGCTTAATAATGGAAATTTGGGGCTCAACACTTATACTAGGAATACTTGTATAAGTTTTGAGGTTACCAGGCATCTGGAAAAAGGAAGACATGTTCTACTTTTCTTCTCTCTGTCCTGCATCTGGCAGGGAGCCTTAAAATCAATTACAATGTGGCTCTTTTGAGTGGGTGAGAACCAGCAGTGCTCATTCAACCTTTTGGGTATTGAGGGTATTGTGAATTTATAAACTGTCCTCTTCTTTCTTTCCCTTGGTTACAGGCAAATTCAACAACCTAGATTTATGTTATTTATTTCCTGGTTACGACAATTATCTTGATTCAGCTCATTTAAATCTATGTTCGCTGTAGTCTGCAGAGCACACAACACAGTTTCTATCATGAAATTTGGAAAGCACCCTTCATTGATTCTATATTATTGCTAACATACGGTCTTGAAAATAGATACTCTGTTTTCCCGAAAATAAAATCCAACTGGAAAATAAGTCCTAGCATGATTTTTCAGGATGCTCGTAATATAAGCTCCACCCCCAAAATAAACCCCAGTTAAGATTGTCAGCCGAATGGATGCATTTAGTATCATATTTTCCCCAAAATAAGACCTAACTGGAAAACAAGCTCTAATGCCAATTTTGGAGCAAAAATTAATATGGGGGCATTTTTCGCAAAAACAGGAGCATTTTTGCCTTTCCCCAGTCCTGCTGAAGCATGCAGAGTGCTTCTGAGGGCTGGGGAAGGCAAAAATGCCTCAGTGTTTTGCAAAAACAGCCCATTTTTGCCTGTTTTCCCGCAAAAATGGGATGTGGAGGTGGGCTTCAGGAGGCCAAAAATGGCTGCATTCAGAATATAAGATGCACCAACATTTCCACACTCTTTTAGGGTGGGAAAGGTGCATATTATACTCCAAAAAATACGGTAGTCTTATTTTGGGGAAAAGATGGGTATTTGTTGAAAAAATGTGATTGAAAAACCAGTCTTTCTGATGCTGGAAAAAGTAAGTTCATATAGATGTAGATGCCAGGCCTGAAATCATGAATGATATGTGATGATTCTTCCAAGTTGCATTCTTTATTGTTTCAGACTTACAGACAGAATCTTGCCAGACTGAACATTCTACTACCCGCATCCACAATATATTATGGAAACTACTGGGGAGGAGCTGACTTTATCCTCTTTCTCTCTCACATAACATCCAGACTGAGTTGTTTCTTATTCTTCTGGAATACACCCCCTCCCTTCTGAGAATCCACCTCGTTACTTCATTCCAGCACAATAGGCCTAGGTGCTTTTTTCCCCTGCAGTTTTTCTCTGTAAATTTTGTCACTTATGCCAATAAAGTTAGAGCGTCCTCCTTTTCAATTGTCCATATCCTTCTATGCCTGTTGAGATATCTGCTAACCCAACACCAGAGGTGGGTTTCTGCCAGTTCACCATGGATCGGGCAAATCGGTAGTGGCGGTGGCGGGAGGCTCCACCCACCGCCCACCACTACTGGGCATGTGAGCGAATGTGCACGAGCAAACCAATAGTAAAATAAATTGAAACCCATCACTGCCCGACACCCATCCCCACCATCTTTACCTCACCTTCAGAATTTCCCACCTGAATTCACTGAGGCTATGGAATATAGAATAATGGCAGGATCAAGCATGTGTCAGAACATAAATAACTCAGTGCCTTCAGAAGAGAAGAGGAAAAAAAAAGTTCAGAGCTTCTCTTGATACGAGATGGGTCACTTTGGAATAGACGATTATTACCCACTCAAAAGACTGCCTCTGGGAAGAGAGCTGAAAATGACCTTGCAAACCGCAGGGCAGGAATGAAAAATTGTGAAATTGTGTAGGAATCTGTCAACGGCCACGGGGGCTCAGCAACAGTCATAAATGGGGATTGTTAGAAACTCAGGTGATACATTTTTTTTTTTTTACTCTTATGTTGTCTATATCAGGAGATGGAGTAGGGTAAGATGAACATTAAGAGATTTTTCTAGTATCACCAGAGAGACAAGCAGAAGTGAGACAATCAGGATATGGAAAAAGTAACAATAAGGAATGGTGGCTCAGTGGCTAAGACGCTGAGCTTGACGATCAGAAAGGTCGGCAGTTCGGCGGTTCGAATCCCTAGCACTGCGTAACAGAGTGAGCTCTCGTGACTTGTCCCGGCTTCTGCCAACCTAGCAGTTCGAAAGCAGGTAAAAATGCAAGAAGAAAAATAGGAACCACCTCTGGTGGAAAAGTAACAGCATTCTGTGCTCCTTCAGCGTTGAGTCATGCCAGTCACATGACCATGGAGATGTCTTCAGACAGCGCTGGCTCTTCGGCTTTGAAATGGAGATGAGCACCACCCCCTAGAGTTGGGAACAAGTAGCACATATGTGCAAGGGGAGCCTTTACCTTTACCTTTATCTCCCTTAAAGGGGGAGTCTGAGCAGTGTGTAAGAAATTGAAACTGTTTATGGAAGTTACAATTTAAAAAGAGGAAAGGATAATTAAAAACAATGTTAAAATTAATTAAAAGGTGACAGCAATGTCTTTAGAGTGCATGTTCCTCCATGCTCTCCAAGCAAGAGCCCAGACTCATGCTTTCACATCTTTTTGGAAATAATGCTTGAGTCAAGTCATTAAGACTAGAGTTGGGTTCTGTAAAGGCTTGTGGGAATGACCTTGGGGGGACAGGAGGAAGAGCCACAGATTAGGTAATGGTCAGAGAAGAGGCAGAGGTATAATGGGGGCATGGCAGACATCTCAGGGACCCTTCGGCATTTAGTAATACTGGCCACATGACCATGGAGACATCTTCAGACAGTGCTGGCTCTTTGGTTTTGAAATGGAGATGAGCACCGCCCCCTAGAGTCGGGAACGACTAGCACATATGTGTGAGGGGATCCTCTACCTTTACCTTTAAGGAATAGGTGACCCATAGACAAAATTCATAGGTTATGATCCACAGAGCTTTAGTAACCCATGAAGTGATTTCCATTACAGATGTAAATTTTATTTATATCCCACCTTTATTATTTTTATAAGCAACTCAAGGTAGTGAACACATCTCATCCCTCTTTGTCCTCCCATTTTCTCTACAACCACAACCCTTTTGGGCTAAGTGAGAGGGAACTTGCCCAAAGTTCTCAGCTGGCTTTTCATGCCTGAGGCAGAACTAGAACTCACAGTCTCCTGGTATTTCACCCAATGTCATCCAGCCAGTTTTATGCCTAAGGCAGTACTAGAAATCACAATCTCCTGGTGATTGGCCCAAAGCCACCCAGTTGCTTTTCATGCCAAAGGCAACACCAGAGGGTCATAGTTTCCTGGTGATTGACCCAAAGTCACCCAGCCACTTTCCATGGCTAAGGCAGGACTAGAACTCACAGTCTCCTGGATTCTAGTCTTAATCATGTTTAAGCTTAACCATTAGACTAGACCAAACTCTACTCCTTTCTTCTCCTATTTTCCTTACAACAACAATCTTATGAAATGGGATGAGCAGAAAGAGAGTGACTGGCCCAAAGTCACCTAGCTGGCTTTCATATCTAAGGCAGGACTAGAACTCATGGTTTCTTTATTTCTAGCTGTTGTCTTAACCAGTAGATCTAGAGATGGTCTAAAACATTTTGGGGGGAAATGATACTCATACCACATACATGTGCTAGTTGTTCCTGACTCTAGGGGGCGGTGCTCATCTTCGTTCCAAAGCCGAAGAACCAGCGCTGTCCGAAGATGTCTCCATGCTCATGTGGCCGGCATGACTAAACATCAAAGGCGCATGGAACACTGTTATCTTCCCACCAAAATGGTCCCTATTTTTCTACTTGTATTTTTTACGTGCTTTCAAACTGCCAGGTTGGCAGAAGCTGGGACAAGTAATGGGAGCTCACTCTGTTAGGCAGAGCTAGGGATTCGAACCGCCGAACTGCCGACCTTCTGATCGACAAGCCCAGCATCATAGCCACTGAGCCACCACGTCACTTGATGTTACAGGTAGTTTAATAGTTGGTAGTACACCAGCTTTATTTTTGATTCAATGAATTTTTGAAAAAATAATAATAGATCTGGCTGAAAATTGGTTGGGTAACAATGGGAGTGATTGGAGGTATTGTGTTGTCCATTCTAAACACAATAGCATCTTCAGGGGAGATTAAAACTGTGAAGATGGGGGTCAGAGCTACGTGCTTAAGGCCCCCCACCCCTTTTCCATGTCCACTGATGTTGGATACATGTGTGAAAGAATAGGGCTTCAACTGTACAATCATAACCATCATCTTCAATTTCTGGAGAATCAATAGTGGAAATTTTGAGTAGTTTGGAGAACCGGCAAATACTACCTCAT
Source organism: Thamnophis elegans (assembly GCF_009769535.1). NCBI lineage: Eukaryota > Metazoa > Chordata > Lepidosauria > Squamata > Natricidae > Thamnophis > Thamnophis elegans. Next base: position 129,223,164 of record NC_045544.1, on the reverse strand, counting down.
CTATTCTCTGCCTCCCGAGTCTCAGCTGATTGGAAGGAAATGGGGATTTTGCAGTAACCTTCCCCTGGAGTGCAGAGGGAATGGAGATTTTACAGTATGCTTTTCCTGCCACGCCCACCAAGCCACGCCCACAGAACCGGTAGTAAAAAAAAATGAATACCACCACTGAATGGGTGCCACTATAAGGAGCTACTTAGTAAATCAATTGTCCTTTTTTTTGCCACAAAGACATAGATCTGTTCCAACTAATAAGCATTCATAAACACTCTGCTTCTCATTCTCCTTGACCTCTTTGGAAAACACACATTTGGGGTCTTTCATTCTAGACACTGCTGTCTTTTGAAAGAGGTCAAGGGTCAGTGTTCTTCCCCTAACCCCAACCCAAAAACATTACTAAATAATGAGCATTTGCTATGCCAAAGGTTATTTTAGTTTGATCCTAAGAAACAATTTAAAAATACATTCCAATAATTAGAAAGACCTTCATGGAACTGAAGTGGTGCTACAGCACCTCCGCCACTTAAAACGGTGTTTTGAAAAATCATATAAACTAGCATTAAATGAAGAATGACTGACTTTCTTACCCTGTTTCTGTTATTCTCTGAACTAACCAAAGCCTGGGATTACAATCATGTCTTTAAAAGTCTAAATTTGCCCTTGTTGTCCAAAAGGTTATTTATCCTAAACTAAGTAAATAATTGAAGAAGGAGCTCAGTGAAAAAAAATGATGCTTAGATTAAATATAAAGTCAAAGAAATGACAACAAGAACACACACCAGTGTTGGAACTCATAGTGAACCGTGAACCGTCAAAAGGGCGAACGACAAAACCGCGCCCGACTAAACCGCGTCGCTGATGTCATCAACGCGGTGACAACAGCCAGCGCGGAGAAGGAAGGGCGCTTTAAATAGCGCATTGAAAGAAAGCCGATTCAACTTAAGGTAAGGGTTAGGTTTAGGGTTAGGTTTAGGGTTAGGTTTAGGGTTAGGTTTAGGGTTAGGTTTAGGGTTAGGTTTAGGGTTAGGTTTAGGGTTAGGTTTAGGGTTAGGTTTAGGGTTAGGTTTAGGGTTAGGTTAAGGGTTAGGGTTAGGTTTAGGGTTAGGTTAAGGGTTAGGGTTAGGTTTAGGGTTAGGTTAAGGGTTAGGGTTAGGTTTAGGGTTAGGGTTAGGTTTAGGGTTAGGGTTAGGGTTAGGGTTAGGGTTAGGGTTAGGTTTAGGGTTAGGTTTAGGGTTAGGTTTAGGGTTAGGTTTAGGGTTAGGTTTAGGGTTTACAATGTGCTTCTGTCTCCGCGCTGTTGTCGCCCTGTTGATGACGTCAGCAACGCGGTTTAGTCGGGTGCGGTTTTGTTGTTCGCCCTTTTGTCGGTGAACCATAGTGAACAGAAGTGGTATTCAGCAGGTTCTGACAGTTTCTGGAGAACCGGTAGCGGAAATTTTGAGTAGTTCGGAGAACCGGTAAATACCACCTCCGACTGGCCCCGCCCCCATGTATTCTCTGCCTCCCAAGTCCCAGCTGATCGGGAGGGAATGGGGATTTTGCAGTATCCTTCCCCTGCCATGCCCATCAAGCCACACCACGCCCACCAAGTCATGCCGACAGAACCAGTAATAAAAAAAAATTGAATCCTACCACTGATAACGAAGATAATACTGGTAGTCTTCCATTTATGACTATAACTGAGCCCAAAATCTCTGTTTCTAAGTGAGACAGTGGCTAGGTGAATTTCGTTCCATTTTATGACCTTTCTTACCACAATTGTTAAATGCATCACTGCAGTTGTTAAATTAATAACACAGTTGTTAAGTGAATCTGGCTTCCCCACTGCAACCGTCATAAATATGAATCAGTTGCCAAGCATCTGAATTTTGAATCACAGGACTGTCAGAAGATGCTGCCAATAAAGGTATCAAAAAGGGTCATAAGCCACTTTTTTCAGTGCTGTTGTAACTTCAAACAGTCACTAAATGAAATGTTATAAGTTGCGGATTATTTGTACTTATTATATGACCTCATTTTTCTAATTCAAAAATTCTGAACATGCCACTGTATTCCGTTACCAGAATTTTCCCCATTGGTTGATTGATTATGTCAAGTCTGTATTATTTCTTAAAGAGCCACATAGATAGATTTTTCTCTAGGAAGATCTGTTCCCATCCACCTTGGTTTGGAAGTTCTCTTTTCTTTCTTTCTATCTTTCCTGGCATGACAACCTTATCCAGAGATCTAGGTCTTTACATGGATTGATTAGTTGGTTGATTTTGCATCTTGGAGCGAAAGGGAAGGAGACGCGACAAGCGGGTATGCAACAGCAACCTTTATTGCGAACAGAGTGACTACGATTCAACGTGGCGTGGTTCGCGCCAAACATTTATACCCCCGGGTTTGAACGAGGAGCCAATGGGCGTCGAGTAGCTCGACCAATCGGGGCGAGGATTGAACCGGCTCCGCCCGGGAACCAATCAGAAAGGGAGTCCTTTATCCCCGCGCTTGTATTTCCCGTGCTAGTATTCAACACCCCTCCCCCCCCAGTCAAAGAGTTCCCTTAGGAAGGGCAAACATAGTCTTGTAAATAGGTGGGACGGCGACGTTCTCGTCCCGACCTTCGTAGCTCCCCGGCGGTTGTCGTCGGGGGGGGGGGCCGCCGGCGGAGGTGCGTCTGTGGCGGGGCGGTGAATCTGCGACGCGGCCTCGTGAGATGGCGCTGGCCCCCGGCCCCGTGCCCAATGTCCATTTGTCCGGGGTGGCGTCTCCGTGGCAATCGGAGTGTCTGACAGCGGCCCCGCGCAGTCTGGTTGGGGTGTAGGTTCAGAGTCTCGATAAGGGCTTCGAGGAAGGGGGTAGCCGGGTGAGGCGCGTCTGTCCGACAGGTTCGTATCGGCTGGTCCCCCGTTCCCCGGGTGGAGGCGGTCCGTTGGGGGAGAGGTCATCGAGGGTGGCTCCTGCTGAGAGTGGGTGTCTGAGAGGCTCGGGCCGTCTGTTTCCGTGGGGAGACGTCGCCTTAATTGGTCCACGTGGCGCCTCCATTGTGTTCCGTCGGCCAGACCGACCCTGAAGGAACAGGGGCCGGTCAGAGCTGTGATGGTTGCGGAAACCCACCGTGGATCCCCAGAAAAGGAGCGGGCCCATACAGGATCCCCTAACTTAAACGCGTGGGTAGGGATGGCCCCCAGGTTGCTCGGCAGATCCCCTGCGTAAAGTGGATGGAGCCTGTCTAGGGAGGTTCGCAATCTCCTACCCATCAAGAGCTCCGCGGGACTTTTATTAGTCGTTGGGCAGGGTATGGAGTGCTGGCTCAAGAGGTAAGCTGCCACTCTTTCTTGCCAGTCGCCCTGGTCCATGCGGCCCAAGGCTTCTTTGGCTGAGCGAACTGCGCGCTCCGCCCGGCCGTTACTAGCTGGGTGATAAGGGGCTGTGGCTGCGTGTCTGATTCCTTGTTCGGCCAGAAATTCTTGGAACGTGGTGGAGGTAAACTGGGGCCCATTATCTGAGACTATCACATCCGGCAACCCATGGGTGGCGAACATCTTACGGAGGGCCCTCACAGTACTCTCTGCTGTGGTGGAGGTCATGATTACCAGCTCCACCCACTTGGAGTAAGCATCGACTACTATCATGAAGTTTCGGCCGTGGAAGGGGCCGGCGAAGTCAATGTGTAAACGGGACCATGGGCCTCTAGGGATTTCCCACTCCCGGGGGGCGGCTGTGGGGGAATTCGGCCTAGAGTTTTGGCAGATCCTGCAGCGGCCTACGTAGTCTGCAATTTCTGAATCTAGCAAGGGCCACCACACATAGCTACGGGCTAAGGCTTTCATTCGCGCTACGCCTGGGTGGTTTTTGTGGAGTGCGGGCAGGATTCGTGCCCGCAGGGCTGTGGGGATCACTACCCTGTCCCCCCAGATAAGACAACCCCCGTGTAGGGCGAGTTCTGCTTGTCGTGCTTTAAATGGTCGGAATCCTTCCGCTACCCTTTCCGTGGGCCAACCCCTCAAGACCCATGAAGCTACTCGGGATAGGACGGGGTCGGCCTTTGTGCAAGCTGCGACGTCCGCGGCAGAGACGGGGAGGTCGGATTCGGCGATGGACAAAATAGAGAGAGCGGGCACGTGGGCTGTGTCCGTCTCTGGCAAGGGGCAACGGCTCAGGGCGTCTGCGTGCCCTAGCTGCTTACCCGGACGGTATAACAGCGTATACGAATACGCCGTTAGGAACTCCGTCCAGCGTGTCATGCGGGGAGACAAAATGGGGGGGGTTGGCTTGTCGCCTGCCAGTAGCCCCAGGAGTGGCTTGTGATCCGTGACAAGGGTGAAATTCCTACCATAGAGGTAGTCATGGAACCGCTTAATGCCGGACACTGCAGCCAGGGCTTCTTTATCGATTTGGCTGTAGTTCCGCTCCGTGGAGGAGAGTGTCCGGGAATAGAAGGCTATGGGGGCCTCTGAGCCGTTCGGGAGGGCATGGCTCAGGACCGCCCCTATGCCATAGGGAGAGGCGTCGCAAGTCAGAACTAGGGGCATCCTGTCGCTATATTGAATTAGGACTGCCGACGAGGTCAAAATGTCTTTTATAGCCGCGAACGCGTGCGCTTCACGGCTACCCCATTGCCAGGCCGCTGACCGGTCAAGCAGTCGGTGTAGCGGCTCAGCTAGCGACGCCTTGTGGGGAATAAACGGGGCGTAGAAATTTAAAAGCCCCAGGAACGCCTGCAATTCCGCCCTAGAGGTGGGTGCAGGTGCGTTTTTGATGGCGGCAACTTTGGAAGGAGTGGGGTGGATGCCTTGGGCATCAATGAGGAAACCCAAGAATTCTACTTTGGGAACAGCAATTTCGCATTTGCTGCGCTTTAGTTTCAGTCCTGCCTCCCTAAAACGTGTGAGGACCTCCCGCAGTATTTTCAGGAGTTCCGAGTGGCTGGGGGCTGCGACCAGGACGTCGTCGAAGTAGGGAACGACGCCGGGGAGCCCGTGGAGCAACCGCTCCATGAGGCTCTGAAAAATCCCCGGGGCAACCGAAACGCCGAATTGGAGGCGGCGGCAACGGAAGGCCCCGCGGTGGGTGACGATGGTCTGGGCTATAGCCGCATCGTCGTCTACGGGAAGCTGCTGGTAGGCCTGTGCCATATCTAGCTTGGCGAATATGCGGCCTTGCCCTAAGGAGTGGAGTAGGTGTTGCACTACGGGGACCGGATATGGATTTGCCTGCAGGGCCAAATTGATGGTCGACTTATAGTCGGCACATATTCTCACCGATCCGTCGGGTTTGACCGGGAGGACTATGGGGGTTTCCCAACGGGCGTGATCTACGGGCTCGATTACCCCCTGCTCTATAAGCTTATCCAGTTCAGCGTCTACCTTTGCTCTCAATGCGAAGGGGACCCTGCGTGCCTTCAGCCTGATGGGAGCGACCTGGGGATCGAGGCAGAGGGAAATGGGTGTGCCCTTATAACAGCCCAATTTCCCATCGAACACATCTGCGAACTCGTCAAGAACGCTATCTACGGTGAGGGGAACTACCCTGTGCACCCCCTCTATGGTGAGGCCCAAGGCGGGAAACCAATCCAACCCAAGGAGAGCGGGCAGATCGTTCCTGACGATTAAAACTGGGAGTTTCCCCTTAAAGTCTCCGTATTCCACTCGGATGTGGAATATTCCTGCCGTGGGAATCCCCTTTCCCTGGTAGTCTAGGAGGGAGACCCCGACGGGGCGCAATTTGCTCTGGGGAACCCCGGGACAAAGGCGGGAAAACAGGGCCCAAGATAGGAGAGAACGGGAAGACCCGGAGTCCACCTCCATTCGACAAAGCTGACCTTCGAGACGGACGGCGGTGCTGATTTTGCGATCGCCGGCGGGAACGTGGGAAGCCTGGTAGACCACGCAGTCGGCGCTGGAGGGCTGGTAGGTTGAGTGGCAGTCCTCAGCTCGCCTCGCAGGACGTGGCTGTTGGCGGCGTTGCGGTGCCTGGCGCTGGTCGCTGGGCTGCATGAACGATGGGGCTGGCACGAGAGCCCGGCAGACCCTGGCGAGGTGTCCTTCTCCTCGGCAGCGGCGGCAGACGGCAGAACGGAACGGGCAGGATGTGCGGCTGTGGCGGCCGCCGCATCCGCGGCAAGGTGCGTTTGAGGCTGGCTGAGCTGGCGTCGGTGGTTGCTGGTGTGGCCTCCGCTTCGGCTGCGTCCTCATTTGTCCGACGGTTTCCTCCTCCTCGTCTTCAGCAGGAGAGAGGTCGTCGACGAGGTTCGTCTGGGTGGAAGGCCCCGCGGCGGTTTGCGCGGGGGTTTTCAGCTGGAGGCGTTCGATGTCGGCCGTGGATTGTTCGGAGAGCTCCGCTGCTCGCGCGGTCTCCACGGCTTGCACCAAGGTGATTTTGTGGTTCCGGAGCATTCGGCTGCGCAAATGCGCGTCGCGGACCCCGCATACAAACTGCTCTACGAGGTTCTCCTCCAGGTCTGCAAAATCGCACTGGGCGGCCACGGTGCGCAAAGCCTCTAGGAACTGGCTGATGGATTCGTTGGGCTTCTGCACTCGGCGGCGGAAGGTGAAGCGGCGTGCGATCAGAGAGGGTGAGGGAGCGTAGTGGTTCCTCAGCCTGGACATCAGCTCGTCCCACCCGAGTTTGTAGGCTGGCCTCGGGGCGGCCAGGGCTCTCGCAGAGGCGAACATGGAAGGCTCACAGCAAGACAAGAAGAAACTGCATTTCTCCTCGTCGGTCTGTGCTTGGTTCCTCGATGCGATTAAGTAGCACTCGAAACGCTCCATGAAGCCGTCCCATGATTCTCCGGCGGATCCGAATGGCGCGAAAGGAGGAAGTGCAGATGCCATCGTGGTGTGGAGCCAGAGAGGGGGAGGAAGAGGGCGGAGAAAATTTTGTGTTCGCTGCCGGAGTTCTCAACCTGAGACAACGTTCGTGCTGGTTCAGACGCGGCGGCAGCTGACTTGTTCTACTCCGTGGTCGCGGGAATCGGTATCCCACCTTCGTCGCCAGTTTTGCATCTTGGAGCGAAAGGGAAGGAGACGCGACAAGCGGGTATGCAACAGCAACCTTTATTGCGAACAGAGTGACTACGATTCAACGTGGCATGGTTCGCGCCAAACATTTATACCCCCGGGTTTGAACGAGGAGCCAATGGGCGTCGAGTAGCTCGACCAATCGGGGCGAGGATTGAACCGGCTCCGCCCGGGAACCAATCAGAAAGGGAGTCCTTTATCCCCGCGCTTGTATTTCCCGTGCTAGTATTCAACAGTTGATTGATTGGATTATCTACCGTCAGATCATTGTTGACTCCTACAGAACACACAGATAAATCTTCTCTATGATGATCTGCCCCAAACCTGATCTCTCAGGTCTTCCAATGAGAACTCATCACCACTATACCTGACTCCATCCACTTTCCTGCTGGCTACTCTCCTTTTCTCTTTCCTTCTACCATTCCCAACACCAGAGCTTTCTCAAGAGCTGGGTCATTGCATAATGTGTCTCCTCCTCCTCCTCCTCCTCCTCCTCCTCCTCCTCCTCCTCCTCCTCGTCTTTCTCCTCCACCTCCTCCTTCTTCTTCCCCCTCCTCCTCCTTCTTCTCCTCCTCCTCCTTCCTTTTCAATTCTTCAATTGTCCTTTTTTTGCCACAAAGACTAGATTAGATCTGTTCCAAATAATAAACACTCATAAACACTCTGTTTCTCATTCTCTTTGACCTCTTTGGAAAAAAACAGATTTGGGGTCTTTAATTCTAGACACTGCAGTCTTTTCAAAGAGGTCAAGGGTCAGTGTTCTTCCCCTAACCCCAACCAAGAAACATGACAAAATAATGGGATAACCAGAAATAACCCAACAGCAGAGCTTTCTCAAGAGCTGGGTCATTGCATAATGTCTCCTCCTCCTCATTGCTGGTCTAGGGAGGACCTGGTTAGGAACAAAGGGAGCCAAGAGATGGACTCAAATGTGGCAAAACTCAGCTTTAATCCCCACAAACAGGCCGGAGCCTCAGAACCCAACGAGTAGGAAACACGTCCCTTGTAAAATCAGTGCTGGGAGCACTTGCTTCCCAGCGCTTTTTCAAATCTCTGCTCCCTACCCCATGTCCATCCATCTGCCCATGTCCACCAGGAACCCCCATCTGGTTGGGGCTGCACATGTCTGGCCTCCGCAGTAGCTGCCATGGCCGACACCCATCTGGTGGCAATGGTTCTCCTCGCCACCTGGAATGACCCACTGGGTGGCGCGTGGCCGCTGTGGAAGGCTGCCAGGTCCGATCAACTGGGCGGTATGGGTTCGGCAGGGAACACCTCAGTTGTTTGGTGCCATCAGATGTCGCCAGCAAGCTCACTTGTTGCTTCCGCTGCATCCCCTTCCCGGGCCGGGGCTCGACACATCGGCTATTAATTTATGTTCAACCCTTGGCCACTCTATGCATCAGCTGTCTCACACCGTTTCCTTTGGATCCACCATGGTGACCCTGGGGTGATCCCTTTATACCAAGATAAAAAGAGCCGAGGTGGCTCAGTGGTTAGGGTGCAGTACTGCAGGTCACTTCACTTGGAGGCTGTTGTAGTATCCAGCCCCACGGTAACTATGAATGTTGTGTATTTTAAATTGTTGTTTTGTCTATTTATCCCCTTCCCCTGTTTATTGTAAGCCGCCCAGAGTCCTTCGGGAGTGGGCGGCATGCAAGACCACTAAACTAAACTAAACTAAACTTCAGCTGACTATTATCTGCAGTTCAGCGGTTCTAATCTCACCGGCTCAAGGTTGACTCAGCCTTCCATCCTTCCGAGGTGGGTGAAATGAGGACCCAGACTGTGGGGGTGATATGCTGACTCTGTAAACCGCTTAGAGAGGGCTGAAAGCCCTATGAAGCGGTATATAAGTCTAACTGCTATTACTATTGCTATACCAGAGTTCCCCAATCTTTCCTGTTCTGTGGACTGGCTGTGGGGGGGAGAGGGGATACTTCTGAGCAAGTGGCAGGCAGGCGGGCATGTATTGAATTGAATTGAATTTATTGGTCTTGTATGCCGCCCACTCCCGAAGGACTCCGGGCGGCTTACAATAAACAAAGGAAGGGGATAAATAGACAAATAGACAAACAACAATTTAAAATACACAACATTCATAGTTCCCGTGGGGCTGACTATTTCAACAGCCCCCCAGCCTGCCGGAGCAGCCAGGTCTTTGTGGCTTTGCAGAAGGCCGGGAGAGTAGTATGGGTCCGGATCTCAACAGGGAGCTCGTTCCAGAGGGCTGGAGCTGCAACAGAGAAGGCTCTCCTCCGGGGAGTCGCCAGCCGACATTGGCTGGCAGATGGGATCGGGAGGAGGCATGTACAGCTCCATTTGTGCAAGTGGCGGATTCACAGCTGCTGCCTGCACAAATGGAGCATGCATGCAAGTACTTACCCGCTGCTCAAGGACGTGGGGTTGTGAGCATGCGCACCTTTGCCTGCCACAGTTCCAAAGAGATCAAGGACCGCTAATGGGCTGCAGCCCAGGGATTGGGGCTGCCTGCTTTACAGTGTCCAGCCAATGGGTGCTAGTGACTTATGACCATTTTTCACACTTACAGCCATTGCAACATCCCCATGGTCAGAGTTGGGTTTCTACCAGTTCAGACTGGTTCGGCCGAATAGGTCGTAAGTTGGCCGGATACGTGACAATACCGGTTCTATCCTGGGCGCTGCCATCTTTATTTTCTGTTCTGCACATGCTCAGAACAATCTTCATTGAAAAAATGTAATTCCCCTCCTTTTTTTTAAATGGTGTGTCCCAGAGGGGTGCCAGAGATGGGACATTTTTCACAAAAACTGAGGCATTTTTGTCTTCTCCCAGCCTTCAGAAGCACTCTGCAGGCTTCAGCAGGGCTGGGAAAGGGAAAAATGCCCCCATTTTTGCAAAAAACAGACCGTTCCCCACCTCCATTTTTTTGCAAATACTGGGGCGTTTTTGCTTTCCCCCCAGCCCTGCTGAAGTCTGCAGAGTGTTCCTGGGGGCCAGGGAGAACAAAAACTTTTTTTCTTACTGGGTAGTTTGCAGACGCTCCCTTAGCTCCGGCGAGGCTGGAGCCCCTCGGTGGCATGGTTTGATGAGGGGGGGGGGTCATGTGACTGAGTGGTTGTGAGTGACATCAAGTTGGCCACGCCCACTCAGTCACATGCTCCAATCTAGCCACGCCCACCGAACCAGTAGTAAACTTTTTGGAAACCAACCCCTGCCCATGGTCACGCGACCAAAATTCAGATGCTTGACAACTGACTCATCTTTATGACGGCTGCAGTGTCTTGCCATCGCCTTATGACAAAGTCAAAGGAGAAGCCAGATTTGCCTAATGACCGTGTTATCCATTTAACAACTGCAGTGATTCACTGAACAACAGTGACAAGAAAGGCTGGAAAACGGTAACTCACTTAACAACTGTGTCACTGAGCAGCAGAGATTTTGGGCTCCGTTGTGGTCGTAAGTCGAGGACTGCCTGAAATTGCAAACAAGCTGCACAAAACATTTTAAAAAACACAATGGGGAGGTGTTGTTATTCACATTCTTCGCACTTCCAAGCTGTTCTGTCCACCTTGCCCACGCCATCAAACATCTTGTGCTATCAAAACATCCTGAAGCAAAAAAAACAAGCAAACAATCATATTGTTTTTGTTGAAGGAAAAATGAAGGAAGAGGGGCAGTGCAGTACTTGGAACATATTATTGTTTTATTAAGGAGGGAAAAAGAAGAGAAATGTTGTGTGATAAAAAAAAACTATTTCTTCTTGAGATGCAAAGCTTGAGAGAAGAATCTAGTTTTCCTTCTGCACTTTCGCTGCTGGTTTTATTAACTTGTATTTTCTGACAAAAACTCCAGAGCCTACGGAATATTTATGACTTCTCCCATAAAGACAAATATCACTTACGATAAGGAAGGAGGAATTAATATAAAAAGGAGAGAGAGTTTCTGGCAGTTACAATCCTTTGACAATGAAGCCGGCAGTTTAAAATCCAATTCTTCATAGTTAAGACCATTACACCAATGAAAGGTAATTATCTGGGAAGAAGCAAGCAAGAAAACCCCTCCACAGTTGATGTCTTTAGGCAGAGATTAAGCACCTGATGAGGTTATCTAGTTGGGTAATGAAACATCTGCAAGAAAACAACCCAGCTCACAGAATACTAGCAACCCCTCATTTTAGCCCCGAGCTACAAATATTCTCCTTTATTGAGAAATTGGGCCCCAACTCTTGAAGATGCTGTAATTATGAAATCCTTGCATGAAGGTAAGTAAGTAAAAACTTTATTACGGTCAAAGACCAGCAATACACATTAGTTTTTACACTATATCAAAAAAATACTAACATTAAAACATAATTAAAAAGTATTGACATTAAAAGTGGATAGTAACATAATAGCAATAGCAGTTAGACTTATATACTGCTTCATAGGGCTTTCAGCCCTCTCTAAGCGGTTTACAGAGTCAGCATATTGCCCCCAACAACAATCCAGGTCCTCATTTTACCCACCTCGGAAGGATGGAAGGCTGAGTCAACCCTGAGCCGGTGAGATTTGAACAGCCGAACTGCAGAACTGCGGTCAGCTGAAGTAGCCTGCAGTGCTGCATTTAACCACTGCACCACCTCGGCTCTTAATGGTTCAAAGATTGTTAGAGGTATGTCCAGATAATTGGTACAAGATGGTACTATATTTCTGTAGCCAATTTTTTTCTTATGGACATTGCAGCAGAACAGAACTTTCCCACTGCATACGTGGTAACCGGGTTAGTGTCCTGGAGGAGAAAGCCTAGATAAAAATGGTCTGCCTTCCCTGGCAATCTCTCTAATAAGGGGAGAATATGTGCAGACCTACAAGCTCTGTATAGCTCGCAGTGTAATAGAACGTGTGAATTATCTTTCACTTCTCCTTTACCACATATACAAATGTGTTCTGTTATGAAGGAGAATTCCTTTTGCCCAGTTTTATGACTGTGTGTGGTGGCGACAGTGGTGATTATTATGTCGGGGTTTCAAGTAACATCCCTAAGGAAAGAAGACTCCGAGGCTCAAAGTTCCATTTTATTAGAGATGTCATATTGGCACATCTGGGAAAACCCGAATCTGAAAGCTTCCAGGTTTTCCCCACCAAATGAAAGTTCCTGCCCAGCACCCACATGTCCGTCACATGGCCCAATCAGGCACCGTCCAAAACTGGAGATGCCTCCCAGTCACACCATCGCAGCTGTAGGTCAACGTGTCCTTGACTCTCTGAGAAAACATTGTGTCAAGCCGGCCTCTTTTAGCAACCAAGAAAGAAACCGCTTCACTCCATTTTGCAGAATTAAGAGTACTTTTACCGGTTATGAAAAGATAGCAGCTCAGTAAAGCAAGATCTGAGGCAAAAGCGCGCGAAATCATACATATCAATATGTGTCCAACTCCCTCCCCCTGGTAACCCCCATCCCATTGTCCAATCTGCAAATCCCTCAGGTGTCATGTGGGTTGCAACTCCAAGGAGCATCATCGGATTGATATGCAGGATGGTTGGCCTTGACCAACTCTAAACACCAGTTTCCAACATGCGCAGTAGATGGTGAGAACATAACTCCCTCTTAACAATCTCTAACCTTCCCCTCCCAAATAAGAGGCTCCCCCTCCCCGTTTCAATGGCAGCCGAAAGCGAATAGCGAATATGCTGGCTGGAGAATTCTGGGAGTTGAAGTCCACGTCTTAAAGTGGCCAAGTTTGAAGACCTCTGCCCTATACCATTTCAGACAAATGTTCATTCAATATCTTCTTAACAATCTGCATTGTTGGAAGCAAGTCATTCCACTGATTAATGGTTTTAATTGTCTAGGTTGATTCTTTTCTTGATTAGCTTCCATCCATTGCTTCTGCCTTTAGATGCATTGGAGAATAGGTTTACCCCCTCTTCTTTGTGGCAGCCCCTTAGATATTGGAACACTCACTGCTATCATTCCTTTCATTAAACTAGACATACGCAATTCCTGCAACTGTTTTTTGTATATTTTTAGCTTCCAGTCCCCTAATCTTATGTGTTGCTCTTTCTAGAGTTTCAACATCTTTAGATGAATTAGGAACCAGAACACAGTTGAGTGGACATAGGATCTTCTGCCTACCACTAACCACCTCCAATGTGGTATGCCTCCATCAGGGTCCCAGGCCAATTGGCAAAGCAGGGTCACGAGTCCCTTTTGAAAGGTCAAGAGAGTAGGGGGCTGATCAGTGGTGGGATTAAAATAATTTAACAACCGGTTCTCTGTCCTCATGACCATCTGGGTAAGTGGGGCTCGGTGGTCATGTGACTGGGTGGGCGTGGCCAACTCAAGGTCACTCAGGTCGATGGAAGCTTCGCCTTAGCTGTTACAGTGTAATAAGGGTTAACCGGAAAGGCAGTTTCTGTAAGCAAGGCAATAAAGATTAGGCTAGAAACAACACCAGAATGTTTCCTTCCTGCCTTCCTTACAGGATTAGCCCTGTAAAGTGGAAAAAAAACAAAATAAGATTTCTTCCAACAACTGGTTCTCTGAACTGCTTAGAAAGTTAAACTGGCTGAATCCCACCACTGGGGCTGATCCAGGGGTGAAATTCAGCAGGTTCTGGCAGATTCTGGAGAAGCGGTAGCAGAAATTATGAGTAGCTCGGAGAACCAGCAGATACCATCTCTGCCTGGCCCCAGACTGGGGAGGGAATGGAGATTTTACAATATCCTTCCCCTGCCACACTTAACAAGCCACACCCACAGAACCGATAGTAAAAAAAAAAAGAATTTCAACACTGGGCTGAACTCATCTCAAGTGATATGATGTTCCAGAGGGTGGGAGCCATGGCAAAAAAAGGTTCTTTTCCTGGGCACTGCCAGCTGGAATTCCTTGACCGATGTAGTCCGCAGCATACCTGTTAGGTAAGTGTTGTAAGAGTTGTGTTGGAGAACACACAAACCAGCATACAGAGACACTGCAGTTTAAATAGGCTTTTACTTTCGTGGGAAAAGAGGTATCAGAGTCCATCAAACAGTCCAAGTCATACACGGATAAGACAGTCATCAATGTCTTTCAGTTAAGGGATAATCCAAATAATAGAGTCCAGTATCATATAATCAGTTCAGTACACAAAGTTTGCTAGCAGTTGCAAAACTTACAATAGCTCACGACACTTTCTAATAGCCAGCTTCCAAAACACTCAGATCAGATCAGCCCAGCATCTAACAAACAGAGAGCTAACAGTCATTCCGATTGAGGAAAACAGCAACCAATCACATTTTACAGTACAATTTAAAGAAACAGGTACAGCATTGCTATATGATTTATATATTGCCAACCCAACCGTTATATTATATTCCTAACAATACCCTTTCTGCCAGAATAAATGGAGTGGGAGCATTGGTTTTGGTTCTTCTCCTCCTATGAAACGGAGCCCAATAATCAATGTTTGCCATAAGGTGCGATTCTCAGTATTGTGCTGTATCTTTTGAATCTACAATAACACTGAATCCTAAAAATGGAATAGTGTGGTGGCCTAGAGGTGGCGCTTTCACCTTACAATCAGGAGGTTGTGAGTTTGATCCTAGTTAGAGGCAGATATTTCTCTCTCTCTCTGGGCACACTGAGAATATATTTGCTGAACACAACTCCACATTGGCGACAGGAAGGGCATCTGGCCATTAAAACACTCTGTTAGCTCAATTCAGTTACTGAGACTCCACCCCACAAGGGATTAGGTGTTTGTTTAATGAAGATGATGATTGAACCCTAAAAATCCTTCTAGTTGGAGAATTTAATCTGGAGTCCAAATTTCACAGAACATTTTTTTTTCCTGAGAAAATATTAGTTGCCTTAGCTAATTTGCAAAGAGCATATCAACACAACATAACCACATGCAACTGAAATAAAATCTTAAAACTCTAAAAGCCAAATGACTAATAAAACAAATCATGAATTGTGTCTGGATAAGAATAAGTCAATCAGACTTGTGGCATTAACTTTTTATTTTAGTTTTATGTGGTGGTGTTTTATTACTTTGGTCTTTGACTGTAAATCAGCCGAGAAAATGCCTGTATTTGCTACTGTTAGATCTTGATGGACTTAAAAGGCCATTTTTATGGAATATTTCAGGATCTTTGTTGTTTTAGTAATTGATTGATGACTACCTGCTTGGTGGTGTGGCAATGTTCAGGAAAACCACAAAAGACCCAGAACATTTTGAGAGGTAGGCCAACAAGGGGGGGGAAAAGAATCAAGAAAAAGTGTGCTAGCCTTCACTAAAACTTGAGTTCACAAGCAAAAAAGAAAAAAAAAAGAAAGCTTTAAACAACTTCTCCTCCCCAGTGAATATTTGATGAAATGCCTTCCTGCGTACTTGCCAGCTCTCAAATTGGCTGAAGAATTCTGCTTGGCTCCTGACATCAATTTTATTTTCCTCCTCTGTACTTAGTCTTGAGGAAAGAGGGAAAGAATAGAAAAACAGGAAGGAACTACTTGGACACTGCAGAGGTCTCCAATCTTTTCAGGCAAGTGGACAATCGCAAGACCTTGGGGGAAAATGTCTTAGAGAATAACCAAAGAGCTGGAAGGGACCTTGGAGGTCTTCTGGTTCAACATCCCTGTTCAGGCAGGAGACCCTCTACCATTTCAGGCAAATGTTTGTCCAGTCTCTTCTTAAAAGCTTCCAATGTTGGAGCATTCACACCTTCTGGAGGCAAGTTCTTCCACTGATTAATTGTTCTGACAGGAAATTCCTCCTTAGGTTGCTTCCCTCCTTGATTAGTTTCCATCCATTGCTTTCTGTCCTGACTTCAAGTGCTTTGGAGAATAGGTTGACCCCCTCTTCTTTGTGTCAGCCCTTCAGTTTTGGACGTGTTTAAGAAGGAATTGGACAACAGTTTGTCTGAAATGGTATAGAGACCAATATCCCTTTCAACTCTGTTATTCTGTTAAATGTATATGGAAACTTTTATTGATGCTAAATGGAAAATAGTGGATGGAAAATGGTTTGGTGGGTTACTCCCGGCATTACTGCTGGTTCAATGCATGCGCAGAACCAAAAATCAAGATGGCGGGCCTGTAGGAGAACTGGTTTGGGGACATGGCAGGCATGGGTCGCTGCCAGTTACAGTGACCCAGGCTACCAAATCACTACTGGTTCAGCCGAACCGGTAGGAACCCACCTCTGGTTTGGTTGCTGGATTCTTCAAATCTCATCACTTACATCTCAATAAATCTTGCTAAAGAATACTTGGGAGAATTGTATTTGGAAAACAATCCCTCTTGGTTTAGGCCATGCCAAGAAATCTGGCACTGTGTAAACAACCTCTTGGCATTCCTTCCCAATTTCCCCATTTCAGAGAATGCACGGTCAAATCTCAGCAGAAAATGGGTGTGGCAAATACCATTCCTATCCATGAGAAAGGCACAGGTTGGGAAGCATAGTGTTAACGACTGTTGGATCCATTGAAATGTTTGACAGTGAGTTGGCCCATAAATGTCAAAAATGTACCTTGTGAATGTCCTTCAGCTTTCCCAATTGTATTAGCGATAGGCTAAGAAACCTTCCCAGGCAAGTAACTTTCTTCCAATCTTGGCCTCCCACCTCTGTAAAATAGGGTGATAATGGCCAAATGGTCACCTACATGATGTGAAAGTAGAAGAAAATGGAAGGCACCACCCACAAACTGCTGTTTTTCTTTTACAATCCTCTTTGCTAAAATCAAGCAATCCCTCTGTTTTTGTAATTGCTTTCTGCAAATGGATTAATGACCACGAATATGTTGTTATCACTATATGGTGCTCAGTCCCTTTTTCATGGCTCTATTTTCCTTCTCCTCCACATTTTTCTTCTTATGTTCATCTTGTACCCCTAGCATAGTTCTGGACCCAGTCACAAAAAAAACCGAGCAGTTCATTCCAATCTGGCATGCAGAGATAAATATGCAGGGAGATCGTATTTATTCAGGGAAGGTTTGAACTGTTTGACTGATCTTATTTTTCTTTCACTGTGTTTATTGGCCAGATGAATGCCAAGGTATTACATGGAAGATTGCCAACCTTTTGTGCCTTCCTTTCATAAAATTCTCTGTTTGGCTGGGTTCACATAGGCTAACTCTAAATTTGAGTTAAGAAAGTGCAGATGTTGCCTTCATATAATATTCTCAACCCAAATAAATCATACTTTAGCTTAATATCTATCTATCTATCTATCTATCTATCTATCTATCTATCTATCTATCTATCTATCTATCTATCTATCTATCTACCTACCTACCTACCTACCTACCTACCTACCTACCTACCTACCTACCTACCTACCTCCCCCCTCCCTCCCTCCATCCATCCATCCACCCATCCACCCACCCACCTACCTCCCTCCCTCCCTCCCTCCCTCCCTCCCTCCCTCTACCTCCCTCCCTCCCTCCATCCATCCATCCACCCACCCACCCACCCACCTACCTACCTACCTACCTCTACCTCCCTCCCTCCCTCCCTCCCTCCCTCCCTACATCTATCTATCTATCTATCTATCTATCTATCTATCTATCTATCTATCTATCTATCTATCTATCTATCTATCTATCTATCTAACTATCTATCTATCTATCTATCTATCTATCTATCTATCTATCTAACTATCTAACTATCTAACTATCTAACTATCTAACTATCTAACTATCTAACTATCTATCTCTATACCTACCTACCTACCTACTCTCTCTTTTTCTCATTATCATCATCAGCCTCCTCCCCCTCCCCTCTTCCTCCTCTTCCTCCCCCTCCCCCTCCTCCCCCCTCTGTCTCTGTTTCTGTCTGTGCCTCATCTATCTGTCTCATTTTGGAACCACCCATCTCTCTTACAGAGGGATGCGGTGGCTCAGTGGCTAAGATGCTGAGCTTGTCAATCAGAAAGGTCGGCAGTTCAGCGGTTCGAATCCTTAGCGCCATGTAACTCCATTACTTGTCCCAGCTTCTGCCAACCTAGCAGTTCGAAAGCATGTAAAAATTCAAGAAGAAAAATAGGAACCACCTTTGGTAAGGTAACAGCATTCTGTGCTCCTTTGGTGTTGAGTCATGCCAGCCACATGACCATGGAGTTGTCTTCAGACAGCGCTGGCTCTTCGGCTTTGAAATGGAGATGAGCACCACCCCCTAGAGTTGGGAACAAGTAGCACATATGTGCAAGGGGAGCCTTTACCTTTACCTTTATCTCCCTTACAGAGGGAGTCTGAGCAGTGTGTAAGAAATTGAAACTGTTTATGGGAGTTACAATTTAAAAAGAGGAAAGGATAATTAAAAACAATGTTAAAATTAATTAAAAGGTGACAGCAATGTCTTTAGAGTGCATGTTCCTCCATGCTCTCCAAGCAAGAGCCCAGACTCATGCTTTCACATCTTTTTGGAAATAATGCTTGAGTCAAGTCATTAAGACTAGAGTTGGGTTCTGTAAAGGCTTGTGGGAATGACCTTGGGGGGACAGGAGGAAGAGTCACAGATTAGGTAATGGTCAGAGAAGAGGCAGAGGTATAATGGGGGCATGGCAAACATCTCAGAGACCCTCCCTAGTTTGAACTGAAAAGATGAGGGTGGAAGAGATGGTGCATTCAGATCTGCAAGATTCTATTCAAGTAGCCTTACAATAAAGATGTTGTCAGGTCTGCAATTATATTCCTTTTAGAATTTTGGCCTGCCACACTTTCTCTTATTTCATTATGCTGTTCCATTAGTATAGTTGATGGGAGGGGAGAATAGAAAGGAGTAGAATTGTGGAATGTGTTGTTGTCATTCTTTTCTAGAAGACCAAGGTCATATTTTGTCTCCGTACCTTTGCTTCCTGATTGGAAGCAGCTGGGTGGAGATGCCAGCGTGGAAGAAGAAGATTGGACCATGTGATGGATTGTGGGTGTGAGGACAAGATCATGAACTTTTAACTGGGTGGGATTCTGAGGTGATTTCCAGAATTGTGATTACACAGATGTGCTAAGATGTCTGATTTATTAAATTGGAACTTTAAGGATCGTTTTGCCTTGGACTCTGATTTAATTCTACATGATACTTGAAACACTGACAGATGTAACCTTACAATAAAGATGGGGCATGGATAGTGGTTAAAGATGCTAAGCTTGTCAGTTAGAGAGCTGACAGGCTGGGTTTGAGACCCAAACACTTTGCCTTGTTCCTTGCCTAACTCCTGCCCACCTAGCAGTTTGAAAGCATCAAATGCAAGGAGATTAATAGGTACCACTTTGGTAGGAAGGCAACAATGTTCCATATATCCTTGACATATAGTCATGTGTCAGTGTAGTATTCATGAACTGTAATAGGGCTTAGAAACAAGGTCGGCCAATGTGACCTGAAACAGTTTGGAGCCTGGGTGTTGCTTAGCTCTGTAGCTCTGAGTCTGTGTTGAGGTCAAAACTAGTTTGCTGCTCTGAACTGAAACTGAAACTGTTCTCTCCTCTGCCTGTGTTTGTTTGTATTTGCTACAACATTGAAAAACCTGCTTTTGGTATTGCATATTTACTTCGTGTGTTATATTATATATAAAGAGAAGTTGAGAATGAATCCTGCTGAATCAGTTACTTGTGTGTGCTCTCTGTATGTGATTGCTGCAACAAACTCTGACACCATGCTAGCCACATGACCACCGACAATGTCTTTGGACAACACTGGCTCCCTAGGGCAAGAAAAGGAGATGAGCATCACGTCGCCACCACTACCAGTTTGCCCGAACTGGTGCGAACTGGTAGAATACCACTTCTGATGCAAATGAGAGTGTCAGGCCTGTAATTATGTTCCTTTTAGGATCTTTGGCCTGCCACACTTTCTATTATTTCACTATGCTGTTTCATTAGTGTAGTAGTTGGGAGGGGGGAATAGAAAGGAGTAGAATTGTGGAATGTGCTGTTGTCATTCTTTTCTAGAAGCCCAAGGTCATCTTTTGTCTCCGCACCTCTACACCTGACCGGAACCAACTGGGTGGAGATGCCAGCATGGCTGAAGAAGATTGGACCATGTGATGGATTAATGGATGTGGGGATAAGATCATGAACTTTCAACTGGGTGGAATCCCAGGAAGCTTTTAGATTTGGGATTCCACAGATGGTTACCAACATGTCTGTTTTATTAAATTGGAACTTTAAGGATAGCTCTGCCTTGGACTCTGATTTAATTCTGCATGATATTTGGAATGCTGACAGAGAGTAGATAAATAGGTACCACTTTCGTGAGAAGGTCACAGCGTTCTATGCACCTGATCATATAGTTATGTTGACAATATATTTATGGAAATGTCTTGGACATCACTGGCTCCCTTGGCTAAGAAATGGAGATGAGCTTCACCTCCTGGAATCAGACATGACTAGACAGGAGAAACCTTTACCTTTACCTCACAGGTGCTTTTTCAAAACTCAATTGTGCTGGGTTTTTTTTTTCTTTGAGGAAGAAGAACAAAATGTTCTCATTCAAGAAGCTTCATCAGTTGTGATGGTGATAGTGGGAGGGAATGGGAGGATTGGGACTGAGAGTTGAGACTGGATGGTGTGTGCGTAGGGATGAAACTGATGGTAGGATAGATTCCATCCCCCCACCATCCAGTCAAAACTGTCAGTCCTTATCCTTCCGTCCAGTGGTGGGATTCAAATTTTTTTCTACCTGTTCATGCGTGGCTTGGTGGGTGTGGCTTGGCTTGGTGGGCATGGCAGCAGAAACATACTGCAAAATCCCCCTCCCCTCCCCACTCCAGAGGAAGGATACTGTGGAATTCCCATTCCCTCCCCACCCCACTAACCTGCTTTCCAGCTCCTTTCTCCTGTGCAGGAGAAAGAGAAGAAGAGAAGAAGACCCAGCCAATCAGCTGGGACTTTGATCAGCTGGGGCTCGGAAGACAGTGAATAGATGGGGGCGGGGCCAGCCAGAGGTGGTATTTGCCAGTTCTTCAAACTACTCAAAATTTCCGCTACCAGTTCTCTGGAACCGGTCATAACTGGCTGAATACCATCTTTGCTTCCATCCCCCCTCCCACCATCACAACTGAAGACATTTCTTGGATGAGAAGTGAAACATTTTGTTCTTCTTCTTCAAATTAAAAAAAACAGCCCACCTTTGAGCTTTGACCTGGATGCCTGAGAATCTACACAGACTTCGTCTTTACCTTTTCTGTCAAGATTTGGCTAGGAATCAGAAAACCTGAGGCAACTGCCTTCATTTGATTAATGTTAACTTGAACATCCTAGGATTATGGGTCATCTGATCCTACCCTCTTTGTTCGATCCTAAAACAATGTAAGCGGTCTCTCAGGCACCAAACTAACAAAAGAAGGCCCTGTCTAAGCTGGTAGGCACGTGTGAGGCCCCACTCCCTCAAAGGAACTCCAACTGACTGCTGTTGAAATGGCAAAGTTGCTTTCACCTTAGTGTTCTCTCGCGCGTCTCTGATAGCAGAATGATTTTGAAAGATGCCTCACTACCAAACGCCATAGATCTTATGAATGCTTTTATCTGAGGCAAGAAACTCAGAGGATTCCCACCTCCAGCTCAGAATTAAAGAATAACGGAATAACGGAAGTCACTATTGCCGGCTCACTCATGGCCGTGCCCCATGCATGCACTTTGCTCAGGCACATATACTTGATGCACGCTGTGTGTGCTTGAAGAGCCAAGGTGGCGCAGTGGTTAAATGCAGCACTGCAGGCTACTGCTAGATCAGCAGTTCAGCGGTTCAAATCTCACCGGCTCAGGGTTGACTCAGCCTTCCATCCTTCCGAGGTGGGTAAAATGAGGACCCAGATTGTTGGGGGCAATATGCTGACTCTCTGTAAACCGCTTAGAGAGGCCTGAAAGGCCTATGAAGCAGTATATAAGTCTACTGCTATTGCTATTGCTATGTGCACTGTGTGCGCCTGATGCGTGCTGCATGTGCATGCATGCATTGCAATAAAAATTGCTCTGTGCATGCATAGAAGCAAAAAGCAAGATAGGTGCCACCAGGAGAACCAGTTTGGGGGCTTGGCAGGCCTGGGTCACTGCCAATTCCAGTGACTCAGGCTGCCAAACCAATACTAGTTCGACCAAACCAGTCCGAACCAGTAGGAACCCACAACTGCCTGGAGGTCTTCTAGTCCCACCCTCTGTTCAGGCAGGAAACCCTACACCATTTCAGACAAATGGTCATCCAGACTCTTCTTAGAAACTTCCATTATTGGGGCATTCACAATTTCTGAAGGCAAGTTGTTCCACTGATTAATTGTTCTCACTGTCAGGGAATTTCTCCTCAGTTCTAAGGTTCTGTGGAGATTTTCAGTCACCCGAGTCACAATTGTTCCAAAAGTGCTTTTTCAAGAGGCAACTGAACTTTCTTTTTCTTTGAAGATGTTTTGCTTCTCATCCAAAAAGCGTCTTGGATGAGAAAGGAAAGATCATCAAAGAAAAACAAGAAAGTCCAGGGTGCTTCTTAGTTCTAAGTTGCTTCTCTCCTTGATTAGTTTCCACCAATTGCTTCTTGTCCTGCCTTCCAGTGCTCTGCAGAGTAGCTTGACTCCCTCCTTCTTTGTGGCAACCCCTGAGATATTAGAACGCTGCTATCATGTCTCCCCTCGTCCTTCTTTTCATTAAACTAGACCTACCCAGTTCCTGCAACTGTACTTTATATATAGTTTTAGCCTCCAGCCTCCCAACAAAGCCATCTTTGTTGCTCTTCTCTTTCTAGAGCAGTGATGGCTAACCTTTTTTTCATTGTGTGCCGAAAGCCCGTGTGTGTGTGTGCACCCATAATGCAATGGGTGTGCAACCCCCCGTGTGCCCCAACCCCTGTGCATGCGTGCATGACCCCCTACATGTGCCGCACCACCACATATGCGTGCACTCCCACTGTGCTGCCCTGACCCCCACACGTGTGTGCGTGACCACCCCGTCTCCCCCACTCCTTGTACATGTCTATGCAATCACTGCACGTGCACCCTGCCATGCACATCTTCCACATATGCCTCGCCCCCACGCATGCGCAGCAGAGACCCAGAAACCAGCTGGCCAGTGGGAGGCACCCGTGCATGTGCAGTGGAGGTGAGCTAGGGCAATGATTGCCTGTCCGCAGAGAGAGCATCACGGGCATATAGTCACCATCATGGGTTTGGAGTCTCAACCATGGGTGGGTTTTGGCTGCTGCTATTGCTGGTTCAATCAGGGATGCGCTTTGCGCATGCACACACTTGGTGTGCACTATGCGTGCATGCGCTGTACTTTAAAAAATGCTTCTGCACATGAGCAGAAGCCAAAAACAAGATGGCACCGCTGTAGGTGTCTCCGAGAGAACTGGTTCGGGGGCATGGCAGACTGAATTACTACCTATTTGGCCAAACCAGTCCAAACCGGTAGGAACCCACCTCTGGTCTCAACATGTTTTTTACATTGTGCCGATTAAACCTGGATGCAGTATTCCAAGTGTGGTGTTACCAAGAAGAAGTCTTAACTTCCCTTGTGGCGCATGGAAGAGAGAGATAACTGATTAGCAGGTAAATATGCAATGATAGCAGAGAATTGGAAATCGTTTGATCTTTGAATGATGTGCCAGGAGACACACTCTTATGAATGCCCACTGGAAAGATTAACATTGATTTAAGCTAAATTAATTGCTTGCAATATATATGACCTTTTTTTCTTGTGGTGAGTGGGGGTTCCCTCCTGTCTCATTAAAAAATAAGATCTCTACAATTTAGTGGCAAACTTCAGAGGGACATTTGAAGTCCATCCGAGGCTCTGGGAAGCCACAGGCGGCTCTTAAAATCAGACTGGACTATTTTGCAACATTTCTTCAAAAATATAGGCTTATATGTAACCTCAAAGAATATTTTAGGTGCCTCCCCTCCAAAAAAAAATTGATGTCTCAATAAAATACTATACAATTCTAAAATATTCTGGGCCTTGATTGGGACAAGGATAAGGTCTTTGGGAGGATATACAGATAGGTTTTTTTTAGAAATTAGAGGGTAGATTTGGTTTCCCCTGCCTCAGTTTTTGCATCACCCCCCTCCCCAATCTTTGCAAAGAACATAATTATGGAGATCCTTTTTGTTCCCCTCCCTTGCAACAAACTTGTGAGATAGAGTAGAATGAAGGAAGATGTACACCTCAAAACCTACCAATGGAGTTCATAAATCAAATAGCAATAGCAGTTAGACTTATATACCGCTTCATAGGGCTTTCAGCTCTCTCTAAGCGATTTACAGAATCAGCATATTGCCCCCAACAACAATACGGATCCTCATTTTACCCACCTCGGAAGGATGGAAGGCTGAGTCAACCCTGAGCCGGTGAGATTTGAACAGCCGAACTGCAGAACTGCAGTCAGCTGAAGTAGCCTGCAGTGCTGCATTTAACCACTGCGCCACCTCAGTTCTATTTCTCTAAATAGAAATGAGAATGCAAGTCTTTCTTACACACAAATACACACACACACATAGGCTTTATGCAACATACTAAATGCCTTGGTGATGATAAGTGAAACCCTCTTCACCCTGATGCTAGATTACTGTAAGTCTGTTCTGACCGAGTCTTCCCAAGAGCATGAAGCAAACTCTTTGTTGTCCCAACAAAAACCCCTTTTATTAATTTACTGTGAATTCTGCTTATTCACATCAGACAAAGTCTTTCAAGGGAGGATTTACGGTCACAGACCTTATCTGGCTTGGAGAGCTGACAGGATGACATCTGCAAAACTCAGCAAGGAGTCTCGGAGAGTCACGAACCAATATTCAGATATAGTACCTCGGTACTCGTTAATTTGTTCCGGGAGGCACGATGAGTACCAGTGGTGGGTTTTAAAAATTGTTAGAACCTACTCTGTGGGTGTGGCCCCCTTTGTGGGAGTGGCTTGCTGCCCATGTGACCGGATGGGAGTGGCTTGCCACCCATGTGACCGGATATGAAGATGCCGACGACACTTGTCAGAACCACCTTAAATTATGCACTGGCATGCATAAGAATATGATGTAAACTTGTTTTTTAAAAGGCATCTTTGGTTTGCGTTAAAACAACTTCAACACACGCAATGTTCTGATTGCACCACAAACGCAGTAGTCATCCTTAGCTTTCACAGAGGCACTGAGTTTTATAAATATGAGCATGATAGTGTAGAATAATCATATCCAAGGACCAGTGGTGGGTTTCAAAAATTTTTGGAACCTCTTCTGTAGGTGTGGCCTGCTTTCCGGGTCCACTGGTGGAACCTCTTCTAACCGGTTCGGTAGATTTGACGAACCGGTTCTACTGAATAGGTGCGAACTGGTAGGAACCCACCTCTGATTAGTACTAAAAACAACAAGTACTGAGGAAACCACATGACTTACTTACTACATGACCCTTTATTTTGCCTAGAAGGAGAAGCGAGTCATGAGGCAAACAACACCAATAAGTTCTACCTTGCGCGTTGAGTACCAGGAGAAAGAGAATACTGGGACAATATTTTTGCTTTCATGTTGAGTACCTAACTCTAATTCTACCTAAAGTTTTGCAGCAATGGAGTACCGAAGTATGACTATAACTCTTCCTCAAGGTTCAGCAAGTGTTCTCCTTCTTAAAGGGAGTTATTGAATGGAGATGTGTGCTTGCCAGCAGATTAGATGTCAGTAAGGATTCACATTCATCCTATTTTTAATTGTCTTACAATTGAGTTTTTTTTTATTGTTTAATTGTTCTTACATGGAAACCACCAGGAGGCTTACTGGCATATGGCAGATAATGAAAACAGCAGATTAATGCACAACACACCTTACGCCAAAGCCCTGTGTTCATGTAGCATGCTCTTCCCAAACCAAGCAACTATATTGTAGCTTGATGTGTTGGGTTAGTTTTACACAATTTGCTAAGACAATCCCAGCATTCAACCATCTCGTAACCTACAATTCCATCTGAGCTTCCCCTAGTCTTCCAGGAACCTTCTCCTGACCTACTCAAAACTATGATGTGTTGCTAGCGTTACTTTTTCCCCGGTGTTCCCACTGCAGAATATTTTTGTCCAGGTACTACTTCAGTCCCTACTGAAATGTAACATAGATGTTTTAGGCTCATGACTAGATAAAACACACATTTCAGTCCAGGCATGATCCAAGTGGAATTGGCTCTTCCATATGCATAATGGCCCATGCCCATCAGTGTTTGCCTATCCTGATAGAAGTACCATGCTAGCGCAGCAGTTAGAATGCAGTACAGTGGTGGGATTCAAATTTTGTTACTACCGGTTCTGTGGGCGTGGCTTTGTGGGTGTGGCTTTGTGGGTGTGGCTTTGTGGGAGTGCACGGCTTTGTGGACGTGGTGTGGCTTTGTGGGTGTGGCTTTGTGGACATGGCAGAGGAAGGATACTGCAAAACTCCCATTCCCTCCCCACCCCACTAACCTGCTTTCCAGCTCCATTCTCCTGTTCAGGGCAACAAAAGAAGATCAGCTGGGAGGCAGCGGGGGCAAGGCCAGCCTATTTGCCAGTTCTCCAAACCATTCAAAATTTCCACTACCAGTTCTCCAAATTTGGATGAATACCTCCTCTGATGCAATACTAACTCACTGCTCACTTCAGGAGTTCAATCCAGAGTGGCTCAAGATTGACTCAGACTTCCATCCTTCCGAGGTTGTTAAAATGAGAACCCAGATTGTTGGGGGCCATAGGCTGACTCTGTAAAACCACTTAGAGAGGGCTGTAAAGTACAGTGAAACTGTATATAAGTGCTATTGCTATCCTTATTAGCTAAGTTAGTTTGGTAGCACTTGACTGGGAGACCTCAATGGATGAATCTGGGATTGGTTTTGGGAGAAGGCAATGACGAACGTCTTCTATGTTGCTCCAAGACAATGGCATGGGTATGTTCATGTACTCACCAGAAGTTAAAGTCATCTTGGGGATGAGTTACCTTTTGGTCACTGAAGGAGATAACATCTAACCAACCTTCTTGAAAAAAAAGGCTAAGCAGAGTCAGAACTGTTTACTACTTGACTGGGAAACCACTAAAAAGTGCCAAGGCTACAGCCTAGATCAATATTTCTCAACCTTGATTATTTTAAGATGTGTGGGCTTCAACTCACAGAATTCCCCCAGTCAACACCACGGGGGGGGGGGGGGGGGATTCTGGGAGCTGAAGTCCACAGGTCTTAAAGTTGCCAAGCTTGGACATCCAGATCTATAGCCCTGATTCCTTTTGCTAAAATAATAATAATTGATTCATCAAATGCCAACCAGTTTATTGTTTGATATCAGAGAGCTAAAGGGGCAAATCTTTGCTATTGTAATCCTTGTTGTATCTTGTCAGTTTCCCTGACTTTCTAGTTTGGTATAAGATCTGTAGTTTTTTCTGTATTCCAACCGGTTGGTTTTGTTTTGAATGTGGTTTTTATTGAATTTACCTGTTGAACTTTGGCTTTTCTGGCTTGAAGTAACAGTGGTAGTTGCAGCAATAGTGATAGTAGTGATTTAATAATGAGAATACAATTTCTAGCAGCATGCTTTTAGATCTCTGATTATATTTCACTCTATTATTTTCATTGTAGGACTCAGATAGAACTTGCTTTATACTGCCCTTTCAATAATTTATTGATCTTAATTAATAAATCCTTGGTAGTCAGGAAGAAAGCATGCATTTCTACAAATAGCCGTAATAAACTTACATAGGTGTTACAATTATTTCCTTCCTTCTGCTGCCAAGAAAACAGTTAAAATGCAAGCCTATGGTTTTGAATCAATTTAATAATGATTGCTTTCCCCCCCCCCTTGGATTTCATTAATTATTTCATTAATTGTGTCATCATTAATTTTGGCCACCAATTGGTAGGAAAGGGAATTTTTAACTTGGAACCAGCAAATAAATATGGGAATATGTATGGTTTATATTTATTCACGGAATATTTGTAATCGAGGGAGCGTGATGCCTCAACAGTTAAAAATGCTGAGCTTGAAAGCTAACAGCCTGGGTTTGAGACCTGAGCACTGTGAGATGGGGGTGAACTCCCATCCTTGCTCCTTGCTCAGACCTTGCATGCTTTTGAACTGCCAATCTAGCGGTTCAAAAGCATACAAATGCAAGTAGATAAATAGGTACCATGTCAGTGGGAAGGTAACAGCATTCCATGTGCTTTTGGTGTCTACCATTCCCCCCTGAAAATACAACCTATCCTGAAAGTAAGTCCTAGCTTGATTTTTATATGTGCACCCAATATAAGCCCTACCTCCCAAATAAGCCCTATTTAAGACCCAGCCCACTCCAGAGTGCACAGGTAAAAATTAAACTAGGGTGGGGATGGGTGTGTATGTGGAACTGCCCTACTACTTACCTTCAGACTGTTGCAATCAGACCTCGCACATCCCGACACCTGCTTTGCTGGCCCATTTCTTCTGCAGCCGACAAGTCTTTCCTAAAGGCCTCTGCAGCTGATCCAGAGTTCTGTTATCAGCTGCAGAGGCCTTCAGTAAAGCCTTACTGGCCACAGAAGAAGTTCTTGAAGGCCTCTGACAGTGAAAAGGAGGCCATTGGTGATGTGCGCAAGTGAGGTGAGCCAATAAGTCCTGGTGCCTTTTTTGGAGGCAAACAAAATATAAGACAGGGTCTTATTTTCAGGGAAACCCAGGAGCTATGCTGGCCACATGACCACGGAAAATGTTCTCAGACAACACTGGTGTCAGGGTTCCAAATAACATCCAAAAGTACATCAGAGTCCAAGGCAAAGTATTGCTCAAAGTTCCAATTGATGAAGAGAGCCATGTTGGAACATTTGGGGAAACCCAAATCTGAAAGCTTCCTGGTTTTCCCCACTCAGTTGAAAGTTCAAGATCTTGCCCCCACACCCACAAGTCCATCACATTGTCCAATCTCCTACTGCCATGCTGGCAGTTTCGGTTCACCGACAAAAGGGCGACCGGCAAAAGCGCGCCCGACTAAACCACGGTGACAAAACCACGAGTTCGGAACCGCGCTGACGAATGAGCGCTGAATCGCGCCGACAACAGCGCGCTGACAGAAGGGCGCTGTAACCCTAACCCTAACGCTAACCCTAATGCTAACCCTAACCCTAAACGTAACGCTAACCCTAGCCCTAAAGATAACGCTAACTCTAAACCTAACCCTAACCCTAACCCTAACCCTAAACCTAACCCTTACCTTAACTTAAATCACCCTTCTCTCGACGCGCTGTTGTAAATCACCCTTCTGTCAACATGCTGTTGTCGGCATGCTGTTGTCAGCACGTTGATGACATCGTGGTTTTAGCAACGCAGTTTTGTCGTGCGCGCTTTTGTTGGGTCATGGGCAGTTCCACCCATCCAGTTCCTGTCAAGTGCAGAGGTGCAAAGACAAATGATGACCTTGGCTTTCTAGAAAGAATTTTGTTATGGCTACATAGCATCTCACACCTTACCTCCCATTTTCCCACAATAGAAAATGCATAGTAGAATAATAGAATGATAATAGAAATGTGGCAGGCCAAAGATCCAAAAGAAAGATGGCTGCAGGCCTGACAACTGGCTCCTCAGCCAAGATGAGCAGAGCACCATGCCCTAGAATTGGACACAACTGGACGGGGAAACTTTTACTTGTGATCTATTTCTTTTGGTTGTGAACAGAGGTTTAGATGGGGGAGCATCTTCCTGACTCTGTTCTTATCACCTCTGTTACCTTTGCCAATATTGCACTGAAGAATAAAGAAAGATAGACCTGTCTCAAGGAAAGCTGGATGCTTTTTGTAGAGGTTTTTTTTTTTTAAAAAAAAAAAGCAATGTAAAGGAAATTAGGTCTCTCCTACTGTCAAGAATCCATGCACACTGCCATATGGTTTAATATTTTCATCTCTCTTACAAGTCTTTGGGGAACCGTGGCAAGGTTTTCATGCTTTCTTTCTCCATTTCAAACTCCAGGCTGCTCTCATCAATAAAAGATTTGCCCACGCGGTGAGCCTCTGATGAAAGCAGGTGCAACCACAGACTCTATAATTACTTGTTGAGGAGGAGAAAGGGATTAGCGGAAGAAGAGGAAGAAAAGACAGGAAGTCAGAGTAATAAGCTTTACGTATCAAGTATTTAAGGGATTTTGAATTACAGTGCACACTTTGACTTAAGGGAGTAAAAAATGTCGATCACTTCTAAGGGATGAAATACTAGTACATTTTTTTATTACTTTCCACCTCAGGATGAGGTAGAAAGACAGAAGTGCCAGTTGATTGATTGATTGATTGATTATGCACCATCATATCAGGGTTGAACTATATAGTAGGCAGACCATCTGGGTAATCTGGCCCCAGCCTGGACTTTTAAATCTTCCAATGGTGCTTCTATAACTGTTGTAACTGAGTCCACCCACTTTGCTGTTGGTTGTTCTCTTTTCCCATGTATTTATTTCAATTTTGTTTATGTCAAGGAATCACCAGCTCAAACAATTGAGCAGTAAACAACAATCAAGGAGCCGCTAAGAACACTCACCCCAACTCTTACAGGGCAAACCACTAATAAATAAACAGGGAGCAAATCTTACTCCCTTCTAGCATGGATGATGCTACCTGGTTGGGTAATGAAATGTTTGCAAGCAAACAACTGAGCTCAGACAACGCCAAGGACCCCACAGTTCAACCCTGAGCTACAAATATTCTCTTCTCTCAGAAAAATCTCTCTTCCTAGGATCAATAACTAGATGATAGTCCCTGGAGTAGTCAGTCCATCTTCCTGAGCATTGTCTGCCTGCCTACCTCTATCTATCTATCTATCTATCTATCTATCTATCTATCTATCTATCTATCTATCTATCTATCTATCTATCTATCTAAATATCCTATCTAGCCAAACCCAGCCACCCACAGGAAACTCTAGGTGGCTTACAATATTACTATTATAATATTACTATTATAATAATAGTAATATTATAATAGTAATATTATAATAGTAATATTATAATATTCCTTCCTACCTACCTACCTACCTACCTACCTACCTACCTACCTACCTACCTACCTCATCTATCATCTATCTATCCTACTCTTCTCTTCTCTTCCCTTCTCTCTTTTCTCTTCTCTACTTTACTCTACTCTACTTTACTCATTCTTTTCTACTCTAAAATTTACTGGCTGTCCATTTTACCATAGGGTAACCGGTTGGCTTATATATACAATTAAAACATAAAAAATTAAAACCTAAAGAAAATGGAAAATGAGAATGGGACTGGAGTTGTGGGAGGTAGGATCTATTATTACTCAATCAACCACCTCCACTGTATGGCTCCCCTACTGGAGTCCCAAGCCAACTGGGGCGGGAGATGTTCCAGTGGACAGGAGCAACAGCAGAGCAGACTCTCCTCTTGGACCCCACAAGCCACAATAATCCGACTGACACAGGGGTGAAATTCAGCATGTTTTGACTGGTTCTGAAGAATTGGTAGTGGAAATTTTGAGTAGTTTGCAGAACCGGCAACTACTACCTCTGGCTGGCCCTGCCCAGTATCCTTCCCCTTGGAGTGAGGTGGGAATGGAGATTTTTCAATATCCTTCCCCCAGGAATGAGGAGGGAATGGAGATTTTGCAGTATCCTTCCCCTGCCATGCCCACCAAGCCACACCCACAGAACCGGTGGTAAAAAAAATGAATTTCACCACTGGCCTGACAGGACTTGCAACATGCCTCCTCTGCTAGCATGGGTCGGACAGGCCAATCCCAGTGGGGTGAGATAGTCCCTCAAGTAACCTGGACCCCATTGCCATGAAGGGCTTTAATAGCAATAGCAATAGCAGTTAGACTTATATACCGCTTCATAGGGCTTTCAGCCCTCTCTAAGCAGTTTACAGAGTCAGCATATTGCCCCCATCAACAATCCAGGTCCTCATTTTACCCACCTCGGAAGGATGGAAGGCTGAGTCAACCCTGAGCCGGTGAGATTTGAACAGCCGAACTGCAGAACTGCAATCAGCTGAAGTAGCCTGCAGTGCTGCATTTAACCACTGCGCCACCTTGGCTCTATAAAGGTGATCACCAACACCTTGGCATTGGAGAAACTGTAGATTTCTCCAAGAGATGTGTTTTCACATAATGTGCTTGCAGTGCCGTAATTTGAGTTTAATCGTTCGTTCCTCAAGGGAATGATCCACATGTTTTATTGGCTGACCATGGTATTCTCAAGTATCTTCTCTAGCACCAAAGTTCAAAATGTCAATACTTTTTAGAAACTATTTATACCTTTTCATTTAACATACATAAGTGCTTTGTGAACAGTGTATTGTCTGATTCAATTTGCTTTCATAATAATACTTTCCCTGCTCCTAATTTCTGCCTCTATTATCCATCCATTTATAAACTAAGTCCCATGTAGGAGTGAAATCCACTTACCTTTGCAATGTGAGTGCATGTGTGCATTCGTTTGTGCGCTCGCTTAGTTCGCACATGCCACCTCTGCGCATGCGCAGGATCTCTCACACATACACAGAGAATCAAAAACAGATCTGATAACATCCAGGTGGGTGGGCGGAGCCTGCTACCAAGCACGCCTGAAAGGTAAGTAGAACAACAAGGGGGGGGGGGCAGGAATCCACTGTGCCACACAATTTAGATTAGCTAGAAAGCAAGAAATCCTGCTTTCTAGCTAATATTAATTGTCCGTCACAGCTGATTTTCGGGAATATCGGTTCGCCAGAACTGGTTTCATTTTTTTTTACTACTGGTTCGGGTGAACTAGTAGCATTTTTACTACTGGTTCGAATGAACCGGTCTGAACCAGTAGCATTTCACCCCTGGTTCCATGTTCAAAAATACTCTGTATCTCCTTTTCTTTTATCTTTAATGTCAGTCTATCCATTTCTGCACAATCTAATATTTTTTAATTGCATCTTCTTCTCTCGGGGTTTCCTCTTTTTTCCAATACTGTGCAAATACGATCCTTGCTGCTATCAAAACATGTAGTATTAAACACAAATTCTCCTTATTCTTCTTTTCTGGCATTGTACCTAACAAAAACATTTCTGGCTTATAATCTATATGCAGCTTTAACATTTTTTCTAACCATGTATGTATTTTTGTCCAATATTGCTTTGCTTTCACACATGTCCACCACATGGGGTAATATGTGTCCGCTGTCTGATTACTTTTCCAGCATTTGGAGGACATGTTTTTAAACATCTTTGTTAATCTTGCCGGTGGTAAGTGAATGTCAATACTTTTTTATCTTGCTTCTTCAAAGTCCAACATGTGCTTCCATACAAGGACACAGGGGAAACCATTGCCTGCACAGTTGTGACCTTTGTAGGTATAGAGATTGTTGTAGCATATGTGAAGCCTTTTTGAAGGCTTCACTGCAACATTACAAAGTGACTGAAGTCTCTTGATTATGGCTTCCTATACAGTTGATTCCATGAAGCAGAAATGTTCTACCCCTTTGGTATCTTCACTATCAATTTTAAGGGTGGTTGATGTGCTTGTTGACAATAATTTCCAGATTACAGATTCTTTCTCTGTTATCAGCACTATTTCTGTAAGGATTCCTGTAGCCTTCTGACTTGGTAATGATCAGATGCTGAAGATCATTTTCTACTTGCTAAATCTTTTTTTTAAATAGGTAATTTTTTTAAAGGCATCTTAGATGTTGACATCTCAGTTGTACAGAATGTCAGCTATTCCTTCACCGTAACTTGTATTTCTTTGGAAGTGGTATGCCCTTGCTTCCCACCCCACTGTGGCTGGGAGAGAATGACTGGTCCAAGGACATCCAGTTAGCTTCAAGGCAAGTCTAGAACTCAGAATCTCCCAGTTTACAGCCTGAATTTCTCTCTCAATGCTGGCTAACATCAGTCTGTCTGGAAGATGAATAGCTGTCTGCCACATCTATTCATTTCCACCCTGTCTTTTATCTCCAGAGCTAGGATGGCGCTTTGCTAGCAATGGTAGCTCTTCCTTCCTTCCCCAGGATCAGCCCACAGCTTTCCACTGCTCTCCTCTCCTCCTTCTGTTCATTCGTGTGTCAGGCATTGGACCCAGCTGTTCCTTCTCTTCCTCATCAACCACTTCCAGACCTAGGAGAGAAATGAGGAATGGAAAGGGGAGAGAGGAGAAGGAGAGAGGAAGGGAAAGTAGAGTAGGGAAGGATGACAGAGGGAAGAAAGGAGGTAGGGAGGGGGAGGAGAGAGAGGGAGAAGAAAGTGATGGATAAAGACAAATATGGTGTATGGAGAGCAGAAGAATTAATAATTGTCTTTTGGGACTTGATGGTAATATGAATTGATGTAAACATTTAATAATACAAAATGATGCTGGCTATGTAATAGTACGTGAAGTTTCCAAGAGTTGGCCTAATTAATTTACGAGCCTGGAGACAAGGTTAAAAAAAACCCCATTCATTTATTAGGACTAACATCTTGGCATGGACTTATGTGAAACTGAAACTAAATCCCACTTAATGGCGTCTGAACTTTACCCCTGTGTCCCCTCCCCTCTGGTTGAGGTCATTAATCACATTCTCCAACAGGACGTTATGGCAGGGTTCAGGACATGCGCATTCACATCCCAGTACAGAAATATGAGACTTTTACTCTGGCCAAAAGTATGCATGGCATTTCCCCCCCCCCCCCCAAGTTGATAGTAGTTATGTAAATGCTTTAGATGTTGACATCCGGCTCCCCTCACTTCCTGAAAGCGACCTGTGTAAAACAAAGCAATTTGAGTATAGGTGTATAACTTAGGGATGTGTCCCTCCCCCAGGCTTGCTTGGATTTTCTGCATGGAATTTTGCTATAAGGCAATCAGCCTGGATATTTCTACTTTTCACCCAAGATGCCTCTGATAAGGGGTAGCCCTTCCACTTGATTAAGTATTGGAGCT
This sequence comes from Thamnophis elegans, assembly GCF_009769535.1. Classification (NCBI taxonomy): domain Eukaryota; kingdom Metazoa; phylum Chordata; class Lepidosauria; order Squamata; family Natricidae; genus Thamnophis; species Thamnophis elegans. The sequence goes on along the minus strand of NC_045544.1, from coordinate 129,188,384 downwards.
GTCTCCTGTGCCACCTTGAATTAAGGATACGCTGAACTTCATAATGGGTTTGGCCCCCTATGACCAGAGGGCCCGAGGGCTCCTGGGGTAGTGGTCTCAGAGTGGACCCAATCACAGGTTTTAAGAGGCTGCTATGAAATGCTGGGTGTATCTTCCCCAACAATTGAGGCAGTTTCAATTGCATTGTGACTGGGTTGATGATCTTTACTATGGGGAATGGTCCCATAAACTTCAGCCCCAGTTTCTTGCTAGGCAGTTTTAATCTCAAATATTTTGTGGAGAGGTAAACTTTCTCTCCCACCCAGAATGGCCATTGCAGAGCTCAGTGCTTGTCTGCTTGTTTCTTATAGGTTTGTACCGCTTTAGTCAGTGCCTTTTTGACATTTTCCCAGGTTGCTTTCAGCATCGACATCCAGTCAGCCAAGCTGACTGAGGACGGGGGAACCCTTGGATACTCAGGCATTGGGACAAAGTCCATACCGCTCACTATTTTGAATGGTGTGAGTCCTGTGCTACTGCGAACAGAATTGTTGTACGCCACCTCAGCAAAAGATAAAAGGGCTGCCCAATTGGACTGCTGATAGTTCACGTAGTACCTCAGGTACTGCTCCACCATGGCATTCAGTCTCTCTGCTGCCCCATTGGTGTTCAGATGAAAAGCTGAACTAAGACCCCGAGATGATCCAATGGACCACAGGAACTCCCTCCAGAACTTAGCTGTGAACTGGACCCCTCTGTCTGAGATAATTTTTCGAGGTACTCCATGCAGTCGGTAGATATGCTTTACAAACAGTTTAGCCAGCTTGTGAGCCAAGGGTAGTCCGCTGCAGGGTATGAAGTGTGCCTGTTTGGAGAACAGGTCTATTACGGTCCAAATCACCGTGTTTCCCCCACTTTTTAGCAATTCTACTATAAAGTCCGTGATCTCCTCCCATAGCTTCGTTGGCTCTGCTACTGTTTGCAGTAGTCCAGGGGTTTTTCCTGGTCATCTCTTCATTGTGGCGCAGATGGTACAACTTTTCACATAACTATCTACATCTTTATTCATGCCAGGCCACCAGAATTGCCTCCAGGCCAAGTGTAAAGTCTTTAGGAACCCAAAGTGGCCTGCTGGTTTGGCATCATGACTCCTCTAGAGAATTAGGGTACGTAGGGATTTTGGGATGTAGAGTTTTGTCCCCTTGCATGCAAGGTCATCTCTCTTTGTCAAGATGTGTTTGTTGTTTTGGAATCAGGGGTCTGCTAGCAGTTCAGTTTTGAGCCTCGTGGTTAGGTTGCTTGCAAGTTGGTCTTGCTGGTCACGGCATTGCCATCTGGTGGTCACTTGGGCAGCAGTTTGGGTAGAGGGAATGATGGCATCCACTACGTGCTCCCGTTCACATTTGTACTGAGGCATGCGGGAGAGGGCATCAGCTAGAAAGTTCCTCCCCCCTGGAATGTGCTTTAAAAGAAAATAAAAATGGTTGAGGTATTAAGCCCATCAGACTTGTTTGGGTGATAGCTTCCATGGGGTCCTAAGCACCTCTAGATTTTTGTGGTCGGTCCAGACTTCGAATGGTTTCTGCCCCCCTTCCAACAGGTGTCTCCAGGTTAGCAGTGCCCATCTCACTGCGAAAGCCTCCTTTTCCCACGTGGCCCATTGTCTCTCTGTGTCTGTGAGCTTGCGGGAGGTGTAGGCACAGGGTTGTAAGTTTCCTTGGTTGTTTCTTTGGAGTAGCACTGCTCCCACTGCCATGTCACTGGTGTCTGCCTGGATCATGAAAGGTTGCTCAGGGTCAGGATGCTTCAGCACCAGCTCCTTTGCAAACATTTCTTTTATTGTTTTGAATGCATCTTGGCAGGTTAGGTCCCACTGTAGGGGTTGTCCCAGATGGCGTTTCATTCCTGGGCTCCCTGTCTTCAGGAGATCTGTTAGGGGTTTGGTAATTTTCACAAAAGAGGGGATGAATTGCCTGTAGAAGTTTGCGAAACCTAGGAAACTTTGTAGTTGTCTATGGGTGCGAGGGGCTTGCCAGCCTAAGATGGCTTGCACTTTGGCTGGGTCCATCTCTATTCCCTCATTTGACACTCGGTAACCCAGGTAGATTAACCGTGCACGGTGGAATTTCCATTTTGATACCTTGACGTATAGGTAGGCTGCCATAAGTTTTTTCAGTACTTGGCGGACCAGGGGTAGTGGTCATCCATGGTTTCAGTGTAGCTAAGGATGTCATCTAGGTAGATGAGGACCCCCTTGTAGAGGTGCTTGTGCAACACCTTGTTTATTAACTACATGAATACCGCTGGAGCCCCCTGCAGTCCGAAAGGCATCACTTTGAATTGAAAGCTCCCTAGGGGATAATTGAACACTGTTTTCTACTCATCTCCCTCTCTGATACATACTCGGTAGTATGCTTCTCTGGGGTCTAGTTTGGTGAAGACTTTTTCCTTGGCCAGATGAGATAGAATGTCCTTCATGAGGGGGAGGGGGTATAGATTGTGTAAGCACACCGCATTTATCCCTCGAAAGTCCACACACAACCTCATAGTTCCATCTTTTTTTCTTTGAAGAGGACTGGCGCTGTGACCCGTGGCTTGGCTGGCTCAATGAACCCCCTTGCTAGGTTTTTGTCTATGTATTGCATCTCTTGCATTTCCCAGGGTGTCATGGCATACAGTTTGGGCTTGGGTAGTTTTGCCCCGGGGATGATTTTGATGGCACAGTCTGTCTCCCGGTGGGGAGGCAGAACATCGCACTCGGCTTCGCTGAATACTTCTGCGAGGTCCTGATATTCTATCAGAATCAGTTTGGCCTCTGGGGCTTTGTCAGATGTGGTTGCCAGTTGTTCTTGTGGGCTCTTTTGAGGGGTTTCCAGTGTGGATGGTGTCTCTGCTTGCTGGTGTGGGAGGGGTTGGGGGCTCCTTGATATCCTAAGTCTGTGGGTACCCCCTTGCCACCAGATGGTCAGGCCCCACTTGTCTAGCCAGGAAAGTCCCAGTATGACTACGTCTGTCATTTTGGGGGATATTATGAATCGAATTACTTCCCAGTGCTCCTCTAGCTCTAGCCTCACTGGTTCAGTCAGATGGGCAGCAGAGGCTCCTCCCATTAGGGACCTGTCGACCTGCTTGAACCGGATTGGGTGGGCCAGTCTTTTTGCTCTGATCCCCTGTTTCAGGACTGTGGTTAGGTTAATCAAGCACCTTGTGCAGCCTAAGTCTATTAGGACTTGAAATTCCCCCTGGTTTCCTGTTTTTGGGGCTGTGAGGCATATTAGAAAAAGGAAAGGGTGAATTGGTTCTCTCGACCATTGGGTCATTTTCTCCCTCGTCCTCACTGTCATATGGTTCAGGTAGCTGGTTGTCATTGCCTGGGGTTCCACCACATTCACCTGGGGGGGGGGGAAGGGGCATCTGCAACATGGAAGGCTTTCCTGCACCTGTTGGTAGTCTGTTTGGGGCCTCGTTCTGGTCATGGGTGGTGGATCTGACCTTGGTTTTGGAGCTGGGGTTGGGCATGCAGCTGCCATGTGGCCCATCCCGCCGCATCTGTAGCATTTCAGCGGACTTCGAGGGAGGGCTGGTCTCAGGGCCTGCTGTGGTGCTGTGATTCCCCTCTGGCTGGGTGGTTTCAGGTCAGGTTGACCTTTCTCTTTTGTATCCGGTTGCTTTCTCATGTTGTTGGCACGCAGCCCGCTGTTGACTTTGGTGCTACCCAGAACCACTCAGAGAGTTGATTTGGGATGTTGCGGTATGCGGTTACCTGGGCAATTTGCTTGTCCAGGCTTGTTCGGAAGAAATGCACCAGCAGTCGCTCTAGTAAAGGCGGCTTGGAGGGAAAATCAGGCAACAAGAGGCTGGAGAAAAAGACTGATTACAGCTGGAGGTATGTGGAAATGCCAGGCAGCGATGTCTTCCCCAGCAGCAGAAGCAAAAAATACCCCATTCATTTATTAGGACTTACATCTTGGCACAGACTTCTGTGAAACCGAAACTAAATCCCACTTAATGGCGTCTGAACTTTACCCCTGTGTCCCCCCCCCCCCGCCCACAGGTCATTAATCACATTCTCCAATAGGACGTTATGGCAGGGTTCAGGACATGCGCATTCACATCCCAGTACAGAAATATGAGACTTTTACTCTGGCCAAAAGTATGCATGGCATCCCCCGCCCTCCTCAAGTTGATAGTAGTCATGGAAATGCTTTAGACATTGACATAGTATACATGTGATTATATGTTATGAAAATGAAAAATATTTTTTTTTACCAGAACCACCTCCACACCTGCGGGCTGTTGACTCTCCATCTGAGGGTTAATGGACGTCCCAGGCTCTCCTTCTCTCTCTCCCTCTTTTCTCTGTCTCTCTCTCCTCTCTATTTATCTTCTCTCTTTTTTTTCTCTCTCCCCTCTCTATCTATCTTCTCTCTCTTTTTCTCTCTCTCTCCTCTCTCTCTTTTCTCTCTCTCTTCTCTTCCACTTCTCTCCCCCTCTCTCCCTATCTTTTCTCTTTCTCCTCTCTCTTCTGTCCCTATCTTTTCTCCTTTTTTATCTCTCTCCTCTCTTTTCTCTCTTTTCTCTCTCTCCCTCTTTTCTCTTTTTCTCTCTTCTCTCTCTCTTCTCTTTTCTCTTCCTCTCCTCTCTCTCCTCTCTCTCTTCTCTCTCTCTTTTCTCTCTCTTCTCTCCCACCTCTGTCCCACCTCTCCCTATCACTTCTCTTCTCTCTCTCTCTCCCCCTCTCTCTCCCCCGTCTCTCCTCTCTCTCCCCCTCTCTCCACTCCTCTCTCTCTCTCTCCCTCCCTCCCCTCCCTCTCTCTCTCTGACAGCTCCATTGCATCTCCCCCTTCGGAGCCCTCAGGTTGCCTTGATGCTGACCCTGACTCCCACGCCTCCTCCTCTGACTCAGCAGCTGGAGGGTCTGTGGCCGAGAGGCCAGAAAAAGAGTGTTCTTTTTTTTAGAGCATTAACTGATTGTATCTACTGATAAATGCCATTTATCCCTATTAAAAACCACCAACTTCATCTGCAAGTGAGTTGAAACTATGCAGTCACAATGTTTTTTTTTGCAGGATTTAGAAAATGAATTTTGTCAGAACGAATTCCTTCTCCAGATGTTAGGTAATTCAGATTCCCAACATATGGAGACATGGATGTTGATGGGAAGGCCAGGGGGATATCGGTGATGTCACATCTTTATAATATTATCATACCAATACTGAGTCATTTATATGGTGATATCATAAGCATATTTATGCCTGGAAATTATAATGAAAATTCAATATTCAGGTTGAAGGATGCATATTAGGTTGAGGCACCTAGCATTTCTCTCCTTTTTTCTTTAAAAATAACAGTTTTTGTATAGAAACAAAGCCCCACTAAAAAAGAAAGTGGTTTATCTCCTCATTCCTTCTTATTTTTACTTATCTCAGCTACTTTTCTCCACCACTAACCTTGTTCATAAGAGTTATGAACAAATTCAGGGAAGAAACAACTCTTCTATTATTTATGCTTATTATCTCTTTAAAGCCAAAGCATTCCAAGATTCATCAATGGGATCCTTATTTGGAAATCTATATAAGATTTGATTTCTAAATCTTAGCCGAACGTACCAATGGTTACTGTTTAATGCCATGCCAGATGCCAAGGATCTTATGCAAATCAAGACTTAGTTCTTCTTTGCAAAAGGATGGGTGCAGCACTTAACAGGCTCCAAGTTAGCTGAAGAAAGTTGCTACATTATGCAAGAATATATGTTTGGAGTCCTTGGATTTCTTGCGCGGGGGGGGGGGGGGATGCTGGAGTGTGGGTTTCTTTTTTTAGAATTGCTCCAGAGTTTTAGAAGTGTTCAGGAAAACAATAAGCAGAAAGACAAGGAAAGAGACTCTCTTTCTCATAGTAATCATCAAATGGAAGTTGGCTTCAGCCTGTGTGATAATCATTGTTGTTAGTTGCAAAGTCATGTCCAACCCATCGCAACCCCATGGACAATGTTCTTCCAGGTCTTCTTGTCCTCTACCATCCTCTGGAGTCCATTTAAGTTCACACCTACTGCTTCAATGACTCCATCCAGCTACCCCATTCTCTGTCATCCCTTTCTTCTTTTGCCCTCCATCTTTCCCAGCATTAGGCTTTTCTCCAGTGAGTCCTTCCTTCTCATTAGGTGGCCAAAGTATTTGAGTTTCCTCTTCAGGATCTGGCCTTCTAAAGAGCAGTCAGGGTTGATCTCCTCTGGGACTGACTGGTTTGATTGCCTTGCAGTCCAAGGGACTCGCAGGAGTTTTCTCCAGCACCAGAGTTCAAAGGTCCCCATTCTTTGGCGCAGGCCATAAGCCTTTCTTATGGTCCAACCTTCACAGCCATACATTGCAACTGGGAAAACCAGAGCCTTGATTATAGGCACTTTTGTTGGCAGGATGATGTCTCTGCTTTTTAGTATGCTGTCTAGATTTGCCATAGCTTTCCTCCCCAGGAGCAAGAGTCTTTTAATTTCTTGGCTGCAGTCCCCATCTGTGGTGATCTTGGAGCCCATAGGCTCCAACCATGGGTTGGATAACCATAGATAGAACAAATTCCTGTTTCTTCTTCCTTAAAGGCACAGATACTTCACAAGTTACATTTCTATCAAAATATTGCACCGGGTTAGAGAGTGGTGAGTTCTGCTAACATTAAGGTAAGGTAAGATTTCTAGGCAAAAGGTGAAGGGGTTGATAATTGCACATGTCCTAGGTCAGGTGTGTCAAACTCAAGGCCCGCAGGCCAGATCAGGCCCATGGGGTGGTGAGATCTGGCTGGCAGGGCTGCTTTGAAAATAGCAAAGGACCAGCCCATGGTGCCTCTGCCAGTGAAAACAGAGCTCGGGAGGGTTTTCCTGAGCTCTGTTTTTGCTGGCAGAGGGTTGCAGGATGCCATCATAGCTGAAAACGGAGTTCACAAGGGTTGCGTGTGGCCCTCCTGGGCTCTGTTTTTTCTGGCAGATGGTTGCAGGAGGCTGTTGCAGCCAGAAATGGAGCTTGGGACCCCGTTTTGGCTGGCAGAGCACTTGGGTCAACACAGGTGCCCCTGACATGAGTGATGTCAAGCTGGCCACACCCACTCTGCCCATGCCCCTCCTGCCCCTCCCCTGAGGTCAAACACAATCTTGATGTGGTCCTCAATGAAATCGATAATGCCTGTCCTAGTTGGTTTAAGTCCAGATTAAACTATGCTTGTCTAATAAGAGATCCCAGATAGCCAATATACTTACCATCTTCCTTTCATTGCAATAATAAAACTCCCTTTTTATTACCCTGTAATCCCTTATTTTGGGGTAGAGTTGGGATGACTGGATGGAGCTGAGCATTTACTAGCTGGATGCCCTTCTTGATGCCTAAAGGAGAGTTCACAGCAGATATTTTTTTCTTTGAGCCCTAAGAGAGAAACATCTGCCGCTACCTAGGATTGAACTCTGAACCTTCCGAGTGGGAGGCGAGCAGCTTCACCACTAGGCCAACACACCGTTCATTCTCATTGCAATAATAATAGTTTCAAAATAAAAAGACCTGCAAATAGAAATAAAATGACTGTGGCAAAAAAGCAATGGTTATACCAATAATAATAGATATCCTGGGTGCAAGCCTAAAACAACTGGAGTACCACTTGAATACCATCGGCATTGACAAATTCACCATCAGTCAATTGCCTTGGTAGCTTTATTGCTTACATCCTGTGATGATACCTCTAAACACCATCAACATCTGCCTATCCCAGGTCCTTGGGAAGGACTCGACAGGTGGATGAAAATGTCCAATGCAGCCTGAACACCTGTCTGACTGCACGACTGTAGGAAGTTAGCACCCACCCCTCTCCTAGAAAAATGAAATATCCTGGGAAATATTGAAAAGGCAGAATATTATATTTACAACCAATCAGAACACATTTCTTACACAGGAACAGGAAATAGAGAGATGGGGCCAAACAGAGAGTATAAAGCTAGGAACTTTCAGCATCTCGCTCTCTTTTCTTCTTCCCCCAACATCTGGAAGTATGTGATCCCCCTTTTCTGTTCAGGACCTCAAGCCATGTGATCCTGTCCACCATTAAAACCATCTTTCCAAGCAGCTTCCATGTTTCCAGTGTCTTTTTCCCCACTTGGAACTGAACCCAGAAGGACATCTCTTCCAACACGACAAAGCATAAATTACCAAAATTTTACAAGATACCCAGTTCAGTGTGATATTATTGACTCCAAGCAGGATTGCTAATTTTCGGAATCTTTCTGTCATATTTTTCTGAACTGAGGTGGTGGTTTGGGGAATGCTGCCATATCTTGTAAAAACTTTGCATGATTTTACGTGACTTTGGGTGTTCTCTGAATTGTGTGGGCAGTGACTTCTAGGCCATTGTGTGAAATCGCACAGTGGTACTTGGAAGTGGAATATATAATTAATGTTCTTGTATATTATTCTCACCTTTTATTAAAGTCAGTTCCTGACTTCAACTGCTACAACTTTAAGAGGCAATGATGGAGGATCAAGTTTCTTTTGTAATTTCTCCTTTGCACCGGAATACCCTGCTTCAAAAACAGGCTCATTAAAAGTGATAATGTATTTTTAAGAGAAATTCTCTAATGAAAAATGCATAACAATTCCATTGGCAACGCAGGTGACCCAATGGGACTGTGCATAAGCCCTGATTAAGACAGCCAGAGAAAAACTTTGAAACCACCATGTCAAAGCTTTCAGGAAATTTGTCTCCTTTACTGCTTCAAGAAAGAGGGCTTGATGCACAGGCCATGCTATGCAAAAACATCCCTTTTGAACCGATATAGACAGATGTGAATTATATATGAAAAACTGGGCTGGGGAAAAAAAAAGGATTGTGCATGTTAACAAAAGTGCAAAGAAGAAATCCAAGTGTCAAGATATATGTTGCCCTTTGAATTTTTTTAAAAATAATAATGTAGCAATAGCAATATAGCAATAGCAGTGGACTTATATACCGCTTCATAGGCCTTTCAGGCCTCTCTAAGCGGTTTACAGAGAGTCAGCATATTGCCCCCAACAATCTGGGTCCTCATTTTACCCACCTCGGAAGGATGGAAGGCTGAGTCAACCCTGAGCCGGTGAGATTTGAACCGCTGACCTGCTGATCTAGCAGTAGCCTGCAGTGCTGCATTTAACCACTGCGCCACCTTGGCTCTTGTAGTCAGAATCTGAGGCTGAAAAGATGAGAATGAAACCCAAATCTAACTTCAGCTATTACTACGGTAGTTTACATGTATGAGTAAAAATGCAGGCATCAAGAAGCTGTCTGTCCATCCCTCCATCTCTCTATTCCCTCCATCTATCTATTTACAGTCTCTCTCTCTCTCTCTCATCTATCTATCTATATCTATCTATCTATCATCTATCTATCTATCTATCTATCTATCTATCTATCTATCTATCTATCTATCTATCTATCTATCTATCTATCATCTATCTATCTATCTATCTATCTATCTATCTATCTATCTATCTCTATCCATCCATCCATCCATCTATCCATCTCTCTCTCTCTCCATCCAGCCATCCAGTTATCAATCTACAGTATGTATGTATGTATGTATGTATGTATGTATGTGTGTGTATCTACCTACCTACCTACCTACCTACCTACAGTATCTATCAATCCATTCATTCATCAATCCATAATCTATCCATCTCTCTCTCTCCATCTATCTACAGTACCTCTCTCTCTCTCTCTCTCCATCCACCTATCCATTCATCCATCTATCCATCCATGTCTGTCTGTCTATCCATCCACCCATCCATCCATCCATGTCTGTCTGTCCATCCGTCCATCCATCCATCCATCCATCCATCCATCCATCCATCCATCTATGTCTGTCTGTCCGTCGATCCGTCCATCCATTCTTGTCTGTCCATCTGTCTGTCCCACCCACCCACCCACCCACCCATCCATCCATCCATCCATCCATCCTTGTCTGTCGGTCTGTCTATCTCTCTGTCCATCCATCCATCCATCCATCCAACCATCCTTCCATCCACCCACCCACCCACATCTGTCTGTCCCTCCCTCCCTCCCTCCCTCCATCGCTATTTAATCTCCCACCTTTTTTTATAAATAGTCCGAAGTGATGAGCTTACCCAATACTCCTTCCTTCTCCATTCCCCCCACCCAACAACAACCTTGTGAGTGTGTTGGGCTGAGAGAGAGTGACTGGCCCAAAATCACTCAACATGCCTAAGGAGGAACTACAACTCACAATCTCCTGGTGTCTAGCCTGGTGCCTTAACCGCTAGACCACACTGCTCTCCATATTGGTTGAAGCCGTTGTCTTTTGCCATCTGAAGTGCTAGGAAGGTAAACGCTTCACAGGTAACTAAATATAGGAAGGACCGATGTCGATCAGCTGCTAGATCAAAGCAAGTCTCCAGCAAAACACAACATCACAGAAATGACTCTGTTTCACCTGCAGGATGCCAATTGCCAATTTGAATTGTCTGCCACCTTCCCACCCCACATTTTCTAGTTATCCTTTGCCAAAAGTTTCTGGCTGTTCTTCTTCTGTATTTGCTGGAATTAGGAAGCCTGTAGACTATCGCTGCGTACTCTGTGACAAAATACAAGCCAGTTTAGAATTCCCGCAGTTCTGCCTTTCGCCTTTTTCCTCATCCAACAGATGCAGTTAATTAAGGCTGACGAGGATAAATACCCAAAATTTGGTGGGTTGTTGCTTAAACCTTGGGAGCTGTGAAGATGCAGAGCTTGGATAGAATGTACTTCTGTCTGCCAAGACAATTCTGCCAGGTGCTTTTAGTGACTCAGAAGGTGCCTGGTAGAAGGAGCCATATGCAACACGACATCAGGAGCTATGCACAGACATGGACAGGTAGTCCTCGACATCCGACCACAACTGAGCCCAAAATTTAGGTTGCTAAGTGAGATAGTGGTGGGTTGCCAATTTTTTTTACTACCGGTTTGGGTGAGCTCCCGCACATGCAATGCTTCTGCACATGCACAGAAGTGTCCGGGTGGGTGGGTGGAGCCTCCCGCCGCCCGCTACTACCAGTTTGCCCAATCCAGGCCGAACTGAGAACAACCCACCTCTGAAGTGAGACAATTGCTCAGCGAGTTTTGCCTTATTTTATGACTTTTCTTGACACCGTGGTTAAGCGATCACTGCAGTCGTTAAGTTAGCAACATGGTTATTAAGTGAATCTGGCTTCCCCATAGACTTTGTTTGTACGAAGGTCGCAAAATGGGATCGCATCAACCTAGGGCACTGCAACTGTGTGAATATGAACCAGCTGCCAAGCATTTGAATTTTGAACATGTGACATGTGGATACTGCAACAGTCATAAG